>NW_024070185.1:5718149-5834265 GCF_014754425.2 Oryx dammah
TCACCCTGCTTATTTAACTTCTATGCAGAGTACATCATGAGAAACGCTGGACTGGAAGAAACACAAGCTGGAATCAAGATTGCTGGGAGAAACATCAATAACCTCAGATATGCAGATGACACCACCCTTATGGCAGAAAGCGAAGAGGAACTAAAAAGCCTCTTGATGAAAGTGAAAGAGGAGAGTGGAAAAAGTTGGCTTAAAGCTCAGCATTCAGAAAACGAAGATCATGGCATCTGGTCCCATCACTTCATGGGAAATAGATGGGGAAACAGTGGAAACAGTGTCAGAGTTTATTTTCTTGGGCTCCAACATCACTGTAGATGGTGACTGCAGCCATGAAATTAAAAGACACTCCTTGGAAGGAAAGTTATGATCAACCTAGATAGCATATTCAAAAGCAGAGACCTTACTTTGCTGACTAAGGTCCGTCTAGTCAAGGCTATGGTCTTTCCTGTCGTCATGTATGGATGTGAGAGTTGGACTGTGAAGAAGGCTGAGCGCCGAAGAATTGATGCTTTTGAACTGTGGTGTTGGAGAAGACTCTTGAGAGTCCCTTGGACTGCAAGGAGGTCCAACCAGTCCATTCTGAAGGAGATCAACCCTGGGATTTCTTTGGAAGGAATGATGCTAAAGCTGAAACTCCAGTACTTTGGCCACCTCATGCAAAGAGTTAACTCATTGGAAAAGACTCTGATGCTGGGAGGGATTGGGGGCAGGAGGAGAAGGGGACAACAGAGGAGGAGAAGGGGACGACTGAGGATGAGATGGCTGGATGGCATCACCACTCGATGGACATGAATCTGAGTGAACTCCGGGAGTTGGTGATGGACAGGGAGGCCTGGCGTGCTGCAATTCATGGGGTCGCAAAGAGTTGGACTCGACTGAGTGACTGAACTGAACTGTGAGGTCATAATAATGCTAACACATTGTTTGCTTTTTCACTGCACTGATGTTTGCACCGATGGTACAAAGGCAACAGTGGGTAAAACTGCTGGTCCCTTAGTGTGAAACTGCACTGTGTATCCAGCTGTGTTGGTTAGCATTGCATTATTCATCGCTGTGCATTCACAGGAGCCCAAAAAAGCCCACTTTAATTAAGCGTGTTCTTGAAGAATTAGTAAAAATTGTGCCTCTTATTCAATCCCAACTCTGAGCATGCGTGCTAGTGATATTCTATGTCACATGAAGCACTTCCGCTGCATGTGAAGTCCTACAAGGATAAGCACTTGTGTCATTATCTACATTACAAGCTAAATGAACCTCTTTTTTCGTTAAGAACTGTTTTTACTTGGAAGACAGACTGCAGTTATTCAGATTGAGTTTTGGCGTATCTTTTCTTTCAAATGAGCCAAGTGAGCCAGTTACTCCAAGGAATGTTGCCAGTGACAGTGTGCTTTCAAGTGAAAGTTTAAATTTTGAAAAATGTGTCTGCTACTGTGAGAGCTTGATAGCGTCTTAATACTGGAGGCATTTCTGATGAGTCAGTGGTGTTACTAATTACTGTGATTTTTTTTTTTTATATTGCACTGTGAAACATGTCAGCCGAAGGGTTTTAGAATCACATTATGTAAACTTGAAGCAAACACCACTTGCCCAGTTGTGGTTCAGAGTCAGAGAATAAGAGCTGCAATGATCTGAGATGGCTGTTAAAACACTTCTTTCTCCCTTTGCTAATGATATATCTGATAGAGGATGGATTTTCTTCATATATTTCCCCCAAACAACATATCATAGTAGACTGATTGCCCAAGAAGATAGGAGAACCAGCTGCCTCCCATGAAGTCAGACACTAAGGGAACTTGCAAAGGTATTTTATGTTTTATTTTTATTTGGCTGTGCTGGGTCTTTGTTACTGCACAGGCTTTCTCTAGTTGCAGCCAGGGGGCTACTCTCTAGTTGTGGCGTGCAGGCTTCTCATTGTTGTGGCTTCTCTTGTTGCAGAACACAGGCTCTAGGGTGGTGGGCCTCAGTAGTTGCCCCACAGCATGTGGAATCTTCCTGGAGCAGGGGTCAAATCCATGTTCTCTGCACTGGCACGGGGATTCCTAACCATCAGGGAAGTCCTATAATAAATATATTTCTTAAATTTCACCCTTTTATTTTCTAATATGATTCATGTCAGTAGATACAACTAACAAAACTTCTTCAGGGTACTCAGTATTTTTAAAGAGTGTAAAGGGGTCCAGAACCACAAACTTGAAAATGTGCTTCAGGAAGCATGAAAATACTGGAAATACAATGTCAGGGGTACAAACAAGAACACTGAAATGGAGGTGCAGTGACTCCAACTATGTGAAAATATGTGTGCACAGAAAACGAATAGGGTGAAACTATAAAATAATAATAACTTAGGTGATTTAAGTTTTATTTTCATAAAATTTCCAACTTTTCTATAATAAAAATGTTTTGCTCCTATAATCAGGAAGGATAGAATTTTGGTTCCAACCACAGAGCATATATTTATCTGCCTTCTAATAGTGGCAGCCACCAAAAGAGCATCATGTTTTCATTTTATTAGTTGTGTAGAAGGATTTAATGTGCCTGACTCTAAGACAGGGAGATTTTTAAATAAAGAAACTTTCCCAAATCAAATAAAAGCATTTCTTTCTGGTAGTTCCCTGAGGACGTGGTAAACTTATTCAAATGACATTTTGGGGGCTCCTATTAAAGAACTGGACTTCCTTTGTGGCTCAGACAGTAAAGAATCTGCCTACAATGCAGGAGACCCGAGTTCAATCCCTGGGTTAGGATGATCCCCTGGAGAAGGAAATGACAACCCCCTCCAGTATTCTAGCCTGGAGAACCCCATGGACAGAGGAGGCTGGTGGGCTACAGTCCACGAGGTGGCAAAGAGTTGGATACAACTGAGGGACTAAACAACAATAACAACAAATTGAAGAATTGTCTATGAAGAGTCAGCCACAGAAGAAATGGATCTCCTCTCTCTATAGAGATACAGCATTCTCTCTCCTCCCTCCTCTAACAGCTTCAGCTAACAGTTTATATGCTTGTTGACACTGACCTTGAAAGCTGTTGTGAAGGACCATAAGGCCACCTATAGGGGAGGAGCCCAGAAGAGCCCCCAGTCTCCTTATAAAAGCAAGTCTCTTTGGAGCTAGCCTAAGTTACTTGGCTATACTCTGCAAAGGAGAATTAAAAGAAAGCAAGGGGAACTTCCCTGGTGGTGCAGTGGCTGACTCCGTGCTCCCAATGCAGGCGGCCTGGGTTTGATCCCTAGTCAGGGAACTAGATCCCACATGCTGCAGCTAAGACCTGGCACAGCCAAATAAATAAATACAAATATTTTTTAAAAATAAAATGAGGACTTAATTACACTTTCCTTTTTATCCCTACTCAGTACAGAGTGCCATACTGAGCACAAAGCAAAGGCTCAATTAACTTATGTTAGTGGCAGCCTCTATGCCATCCTAGGATCATTCAGGCTGTGGACTGGATTGTCTGTGTTGACATTGCTCAGCTAAAGAGAAGCTGAGAGTTATCAGCTTGTTTAGACTCAAAGGTGATTCCGCTTTCCCCAGTAACCTAAGTCTCCTACTGGGGTGACCACTTCAGCATTCTTAATAATGCAGTTTCACTCTGTCTTAGTCTGACCTGACTTCTCCAGCTAAGTTTATTCATGCAAGGCCAACAAAAGCTGGAGAGAGGCACCTGCTGGCCTGGCCATCTGACCTCTGCCATGTATCACTGTCCTGCAGATGAACAAGTCAGAACAAAGGAACAGACTGCACAGAGACAGGGCCCTGAACGTATAATTTTCATGGAAAGTTTGGCCTCTGGCTTACCCGTCAACTCCTTTTAAAGAACAACTGCCTCTCAGGTTGAATCGTTTCTCTTTTGCCTGCAATGTACAGGAAGATAAACCAACCTGCCTAATGTGACTCTCTTCAGAACGAGGTTTTCTGCCAGGATTCAGGTGCTGGAAAACTCATGTCCCTTGAAAAGAAGCCCCAGCAAAATGAAGACTTATTTGTATTTATTTTTGCATTTGGAGAGGGAGGGCGATGTCATCCATGTCTCAGACACATCTTAATTTGTGGATTTTTTCTTCTAAGACTCTCCTAATTGGATGAAAGTGCGCGGGGGCTGATTTATGGATCTCCGGAGGTGCCAGGCATCACTTCACATGTGCACAGCTGCTCCACAGCAGTTTAGCTTGGCGGAGGGTGTAAGCCTTGGAATTGTGTCATCTATTTGTACATGCTTACAACAGCCTCCTTGTGCAGGTTCTTCAAGACTCCTTGCAAGCATGGTCGAGCTTGGGCGTTGAAGGAGCCTCACGGAGTGATTTATCCTATTGGGAGGCTTTCAGAGTTTCCAGAATGAAGGATGAGACATGGATTCAGTTCCCCAGGGAATTAGAGAGATGGGCTGAGGTGGAGAGGCTGCCAGAATGTGAGGCCTCAATCCCACAGTGGTCATCCAGCCAATGCTGGAAGTGCCACTGTGCACAACAGGCTCACTTTCATTCTGAGGTGTCACAGGGAAGCAGCTAAAAGCAGGAGCGTGCGGGGGGGGGGGGGGTGTGATGTTATGTGAGTCACCACAGGTATAAATAACTTGAGAAGCTCTACTGACAATAGAGGATCTGGCCCCACAGTAGCTAACAAGGCTATCTTCAAACTCAAAGGGCCTGCGTTCTGGCCCTGATGTCCTTTGTAGTCAAGGATGATACTGTGGACACTGTTTCTCCCTGTAGCCAAGTGTGGCTGAAAATACCCGGGTGACAGATGATAAGGGCTTTCTGTGGGGTGGGGTGTGGGATGGGGCATGGAAAGCTTGTGGGGGGCCCCCCAGCAGTCAGCTCTGCTTGTCACGGAGCATCAGGACGTCATCTGCAGCGACCCAGCAACCCTGGCATCATCCCCTTGGCTCCAGTGGCCCACAGATGTCTCCACTCTTGAGCATCTTTCCCTGGGGCCTGTGACCAGGGATTTCCCCTCCTACCTGGCTGCTTGCTGTCCCACGTGCCCATGCTGGGCAGGCAGGCGGGGGCCAGCTTTCTTGCTACACTGTTTTCAGTGGGTGTGGGGAGAGGCCTTTGAGGTGGGCTGGGTCCTTTGACAGCTTTGTTGATGGGTGGTTTTATTTTGCCACTTCAGCACTGATTTGTTCCCAACCTTTAAGGCTGAAAGGACTTCCCCCACTTTCTCAACGTCTCCTGTCTTAGACCAGGGAATGCAGAGGCAGTGCTTTGGGCTAAGATGTGCCTCTCCTGTCGGTAGGCTAAGTGGACCCTTACATAGTTTATAGCCTTAAAAAAAATGGTACCATACCAGCCTATTTTCAAAATCCTTTTTTTTTAAGGTTAGAAATTCCTAGAGGCTAATCTCACCTAGTAACGGGTTCACAAGCCACTGACAGAGCTCAAGTGAGGCCCAGGCAGCGCTGGTGGCTTCAGCCAATGGCAAGCACTGAGTGGCTGCTTTTTACTTCGCCTCTTTGGCAAATAAAAATCTTCTCACATGTGGGTTCAAGATGGGATTAGGAAAGATAGGAACAGGGCTTCTTGGTGGTGCCTTAGCCTTAAAATCTCCTACAGGAGGAACTGCAAACTATCTTGAACAGGGAAAGTCCAAGAAGCTTACTAGCTCCTTCACTTCCTCGAGAAGCATCTGAACTGAGGGTAGCTTTGGGCATAAGGAACTTGTGATGAGGATGGGTGAGATGAGAGGGTGGGGGCTGAGACGTACTCTGGCCACTGCGCTTCTGCAGGAGGGGAAGACAACCCAGTGCCTCCACGAGCAGCCAAGGGACACCAAGTGTCCAAGAAGGGACACCTTCTCAGGAGGGAGAAGGGCCCTGGAATTAGGAGACAGAGGAACTAAAAACAGACTTTGTCTACTTCACAATCCTGTCTCTTTGATTTGAGGTCATCCAAGAGTCCCATCCTACACAATGTTTGAAGCTGTTTTTCCAGGGCATATCTCTAAGTCAGCTTTCATCTCTTCCTGGCCCTGAGAGGATGCTGGAAGTGAGGCCCAGTCCCCAAGTCTCCAGCACATGAACCAGTGGTCTCTGATCTTGTAGATATTCTTTTCTTTTTTTTTTAGAAACTAGGAGGAATGGGATTGAGGGTAACAAGCATCTAGTATGTGTTGTTATTCCCATTTTGTAGATGAGGAAACTGAAGTTTGGTTATGGAACCAGGCTCATGTGAGAGCGAATAGCAAAGCAGGGATGTAAACTGAAGCCACCTCCCAGGGGTGAGCAGGCTGGCAAGTCAGTCCCAATCAAGGAGCCCCTGCATTTGATGTTGGCAGCTCTGTGTCAGAACCCTGGTCTTCTCTCTAAAGTCCTGACCAAGAACTCCGGGAAAACATTTAAGTTCTCCTCATGGTATTTGAGAAGGAAATAGTTCCTCTGAGATCCTCCTTCTCCAAGGAAGATCCTAGTAGGTTTGGGTTGATAGACCCCCAGGAAGTCACTGGTAATAGAGGCTGACACCCCTATAAAATCAATCTATGCCCAGTAGGCTGAGCCCTTGGTTTCCTTTTTTCCATTGGATTTCTGTCAGGAATCCTAGCTTCACAGCTTGTGACACTCTGACCCTTCTAGTTACAGAGCTCTTCCTCATGAATTACTCAGTCAAACCTCAAAGCCTGTGTATCATTCCTTCTCTATCAGGTGAGGACATGGAGACAGAACGCCCATGCATTCCTGATGGCAGCACAGCTAGGACCCCGGCGACTAGGGTAGAATCTAGAACACGAGTGCTCTTAGCACTGCCCCGCCCTGCTCCTTCTCCATATCCTATGCAAGGGTTTATTGAGGACCACGCTTCTGCACAAGGCAGCCGATGGCAGCAGTGGTCACCTGGAGGCAAGGTCCTAGGGTGTGGTGCTGGTGGGGTTGGCCCAAGAAATTAAAATCAGGGCTGACTGGGGTACAACAGGAGGGATGCCAGGCTTGGCCGCCAGACCCAGCCTGAATTGGGAGTGCTGGCAGCATGCAGTGTTGTGAAACATTTTCAAAGTACCTAAGAAATCTTTTTTAAGGTGATAAAATTTCTATGTTCAAAGTGTTAGAAAATATTTGAAACAAGCCATTCCTAAGTAGGTTGAGGTAAGTATTGCTAAGACATACTATTCACATGTGTAAGAGTAAGTTCTTCATAAAATAGAACTGAATTCAATTGTTTAAAATGGGCTTGCTCTTGGGTTGCATGGAGACATGCATGTGATTTAATTGTAGCCCTCACTTTTCAATGTTTTGACTGTCAAACAAACATAGGATGGTACCTTTCCTAGGAAATGTGATTTATAATATACTCTACACTTAGTGAAAATTGAGTTTGTGTATTAGTTAGGGTTAGATTACTAGAAGATCCAAAATAGCACTGATTTAAAGAAAATAGTTTACTTTTCTCTCATGAGAAGAGGTCAGGAGTCTGTCCATGGGTGGTTTGGTGGCTTCCTGGTGTCAAGGACTTCTCCTCCTCTCTTGTTACTCACTATGCATGAATTCTATTTTCAAATTCACCTCATGGCACAATATGGCTGCTGGAGTGCCAACAATTATATCTGCAGTCCAGGGAGCAAAAAGACAAAGGGAGCAAGAATGAAGGAACACTCTCTTCCACTTCCACTTATGTCTCCTCGGCTAGAACTCCATGATTTGCCAGGTCTGGCTACAAAACAGACTGAGAAATGTATGATTTTAGCTAGCCATAATGTTTTCAGCTAAAACGATAGTTAGGATTATTTTTACAAAGAAAAAAGTGAGAACAAATATTTAATGGCAATTAGGGGTCTATATACCACAGCTTGATTCTGGAACCTATTCCCTTCATCTTGTTCCCTAGGCTCTAACACTAGCTTCTTTCCCACGTGCATTTAGATTTCCATCGTTAAGGTCCTGTTGAGAACTGCGGAATGTCTGAGATTGCCCCTGCTTGTGAGTGAGGAGCCAGCATGCCTGTGTCCTGGGTGCTGGCAGGAGACACAAGGCGCTGGGTCAGAGATAAAGGCTTAGTTACAGCAACAGTCTGAGTGCCAGTCTTTTTTTGCTGCAGCTTCCAGCCTCAGTCCCCACAGCGTGACAGCTGCACAGCAGCAGCTGGCATCACAGGAGAGGCACTGTGAGCTCAAGGAAGGCAAGGGTTGTCTGGTGGGAAGGGAGGCTGCTGGCCTTCTGCAGAGGGAAACTCCATCTCTGTACTTCCAGGCCGTCCACTGTGAGGCACCCTTGTGAAGACAGTCCGTCCAGAACGCCGGTGTCAGCGTCTCTGCCTGCAAGATGTCAGACAGAGGAGGGGCTGTGGGGAACAGACTGACGTGACACAGTACACGTGGAGCGAGTCACCAGAAAAGCAGCACCAGACACTCCGGCCTCTTGTGAGTGGGCAGAGCTCTGGGGGCTGTGAGAGAGGGAGGGAGGGGAGAGGCTGGACCTCGAGCCAGGAGAGGCTCCGCCCCACGTGCGGGTCCGTGCCGATCGGGCCGATGCTTCACCAACCTGCCCGTGTCCTGAGGAATATGTGGAAGTTACACCTACTCTCCGTGGACAGATGGAGTCAGGTTCTGCTCATCCCGTGTGTCCTGTTGGCCCTCTGCCCCACCCCTCAGCATCCTCTCGTCTCCCTACAGGAATTCTTGTGCCCTGAGTGAAAGCATATCTCTTGTATAAGGTCTGTGTTTCTGAATTCAGGGGGCCGGTTGCCCTGGATTCTAGGGTTCCCTGGCAGGGCATAAGGGTCCACCAGGGACAGACCACTGCTGGTCTGGGACTGGAATACCCTCTGGATTCCCTCAGGGAAACGAGAATTTCAGGAACCCTCACAGCTCTCAGGATGGCAGAACTCACTGAGGTGACCTGAGCTCAGAGCTGAAAGTGCTCCTAATAGGTTGTTAGGGGCTGGGGTGTAGCGGGGGAGTACAGCTGTCCTGACCCTGTTTTGGGGAGGTTTAAAAGCATACAAGTGAGTCCAGTCAGGGAAACAAAAGCAGGTTAGCAACTATTTAGTGCTCCACTTGTCCTATGGAAGTAAAATGCAAGTCATGTATGGAGTTTTAAATGTTTTAGTATGTAGTTGCTGAGTCGTGACTGACTCTTGCGACCCCATGGACTGTAGCCCAACAAGTCCCTCTGTCCACGGGATTTCCCAAGCAAGAATACTGGAGTGGGTTGCCATTCCTCCTCCAGGGGATCTTCCTGGGATCAAACGTGTCTCCTGCATTGGCAGGCAGATTCTTTACCTGCTGAGCCATTGGGGAAGCCCATAAATGTTTTAGTAGCCATATCAAAAATATGAAAAATCGATTAAATTAATTTTAATATTATATTTTATTTAACTCAATATACTGAAAATGTGATCAGTTTAGTATGCAGTCAATATAAAATCATTTGGGAAATAGTTCACATTTTATGCTAGTCTTCCTAGTGTGGCATGCATTTTATACCTATGGTGAGTCTCAATTCAGACAAGTCACATTCAAGGCTTCAATAACTATATGAAGGTCGTGGCTTCCATACCAGACAGCAAAGGCTTAGTCCAAGATTGTGTGGCGTGTGTGTGTGTGTGTGTGTGTGTGTGTGTGTGTGCTGTCAGTGGTGCTTGACACAGACAATACATGTACTGTCCCGACCTTCTCTTCTGTGGGTGGGACAAGTGTTCTGTCTTCCCAGTTGTGTAGGGTGTCCTTTTCTTTCCCTTACATCTTCCTTTGTGCACGGGAAGATCAGCTATAGGGGAGACTTGGTGCTTGCTACCTTAGAGCCAGGCCCACATCCGGCTGGCTTAAAGAACATTTATGGAATGAATACACTACACTTGCGGTCGAATGGAACAAATTCTTTCCTTGGTACCTAGACTTATCCTAGGCAGTGTGCTTGAAGGGAGAATTCCCAAGAAGCAGTGAGAGGTTCGGAGTCATTCATCGACTTAATCATGATCTATTTTCTTGCCTTGAACAGTGCCAGCTGGAATATGTTACATTCTATCCCTGAAAGGGAATCCAAGGAACAATTCCCAGCAAGCAGTTGTTCAGTATGCAGACAGTAAAAACCTCCAAGGCCTTTCATTAGAAGTTTCACAAGATTTTTCCATCATCTTCCACCTAGAGCAGTGCAGTGTAGCAGTGTTAGCTGCTCAGTCGTGCCCTACTCTTTGCAACCCCACAAACTGTAGCCCGCCAGGCTCCTCTGTCCATGGGATTCTCCAGGCAAGAGGACTGGAGTGAATTGCCATTCCCTTCTCCAGGGCATCTTCCTGACCCAGGGATCGAACCCAGGTCTCCTGCATTGTAGGCAGATTCTTTACCATCTGAGCTACAGGGAAGATCCACCTAGAGAGATGTAATCAAATGGGAAAATTAGGACTGGAACATTATACAGTTTGGGACCCAATGCTGTGTTGGTGTGATCAGAAGGCAATTTGAGTTTTGGTACAAGATATTCACTTAGGGCAGGCTTCCCTGGTGACTCAGAAGGTAAAGAAGATGGAAAAAACAACAAGGCAAGCCTGGTAAATACCTGACACAAACATGGAACAGTACAAATACTTAACTCAGCCCTGTCCCAGGTACCTAAGATAAGTGCTTGGTCTAATGATATTTTAGCATTCAACTCTGTAATATGTGACAAAATAATGGAATTAATATGCAAAACTGTAAAAACACAGTGAACTCTATATTGTGAATTGAACTGTACACTGTGAACTGGGAAAAATAAACATCAATTTGAGGGCTATGACAGACTTAAGATGTATAATTCTGAAATATTATGTTCATTTACTTTATCTGAGATTTTAAGAAAATGCCAATATTCTATTTGACTCACAGACCTGATGTAGCCCCCTTAACCATGAATGTCCACAGGAGGAAAAATGAACTGAGCCTATAAACTAGTTTCTCTACTTTCTGAACTATTATCAGCTAAGAGTTGTCCCCCTCTTC
This sequence comes from Oryx dammah, assembly GCF_014754425.2. Classification (NCBI taxonomy): domain Eukaryota; kingdom Metazoa; phylum Chordata; class Mammalia; order Artiodactyla; family Bovidae; genus Oryx; species Oryx dammah. Next base: position 5,729,066 of record NW_024070185.1, read on the forward strand.
CAAATGTGGGCCTGATATTAATACTACAGAGGGGTGCTATCTATACACATACGTATCTACAATTCCAGGAAGCTGGGACTTTTCTGGATCATGTGGACTAACAAAAAATTTCTCATGGAATACACAATGAATTGAAACAATGCTTTAAATTTTTTTCTTCATTATAATTTATCAAATTAATGTAGTCTATTCTTTATTTGGGTGTGAGTAAACAGTCTACTGACAAAAGGTATTTTCCTGTTGTACTAAAGAATCACATGACCCTGTTTTTGGCATTGGTCTAGAATCTAGGCATTATTGTATTATGCAAAAGAATCACTAGAATTTAACCTAATTGACTACTCAAGTCTCTACAGATTAAAAGTTAGTGAATCCACCCATGAGACAAGCCAACACAGGTACACAGCAGTTGACCCTTGACCTGCCAGCTGTTGCCTTTTGGGTTCATGTGACTGAGAGGAAGGTGGATAAGCCTGAATTTGTTGACAAAAACTGCTAATCACCAAAAGCCAGAATTTTTTTGCCTTGGATTATTTTGGGAGAACCCTGCCAACAATTTCATAAAGATAACTTTGTTCATATAGAACATTTGCCTATAATTCTTGTAACCCCTCCCAGCTAGAGCTAAGTATTAGCATTAAAACACTCCTGGTAAAATGGTCCTCCAAGGTTCAGTGTCTCTATGCTGCCTTAATCTGCTCCCAGTTCCACTTCACCTGAATTCCCAAAGCCACATGTGTTCTTCTATTCCAGTGATGCGGAGTCACATCAAGTCAGCCAAGCCAGCAAGCTTGGGAGTTGGAGAAGAACATTTTGAAATCATCTAAAAAGAACATGTTTTTTAATTACAAGAGGGTTGGAGATAAGATTTCTCCCCAAATAATTGAACCCAAAAGGAACTAAGGCTTTGTAAAAATGAAATTATTTTAAAAATCAATAGTGTTCAATAATTATTTCAATGATATAAGTCAGTGCTCCCTACATATTTTAGGCCAAACTCCTCCCACTTACCCCTCACTGATGAAAACCTTTCCATAGTGTGTGCTATGTGCCGAGCACGTGGGTGGGTATCCAGACAATGCTCTGTGTGAGGGCGATAGCCCTGCTCCGAGAGCCATTCTCTGAGCTCCAACCAGACAAGGACAGCCACCTGATGCCCTCGCATCTCTCCCACTGACACTCACTGAGACTTATTCCATGGCTCTCCCCTTTACAGCTGACAGACATCAGAGAACGACCCTGATTGTGGAGAGCCCAGCACACTAACGACACAAAGCATGACTTGAAAGTGGATGCTTCCCTATTCTGAAACCCACTGATAAACACAAACTTTGCAGATAAAACAACAGTAACGGAGAACAGGAGGCAGTTGCTAGGGGTCGGTGGGAAGGAGGGAGCTGATGGCAAAGGGCAGCAGCGGGAGCTTTCTGTGGGATGGAGTGGTTGCTTCTGGGTCCTCATGGTGGTGCATCTATGACTCTGTGCATCTCAAAATGTACAGAAATGTACACACACAAAATGAATTGTACCATATGCACATTAACAGTAAACTCAAAGAAAAGGGACCGACCCCTCTACACTGTTGATAGAAATGTCAATTGGTACAGCCACTATGGAGAACAGTATGGAAGTCCTTAAAACTCTGTATGATCCGGCAATCCCACTCCGTGGCATATATCTAAACAAAACTTTTAATTCGAAAGGATACGTGCCCACCAGTGTTCACAGCAGCACTTATTCACAATAGCCAAGATATGGAAGCAACCTAAATGTCCATCAACAAATGAATGGATAAAGAAGATGTGATATATATGTACAATAGAAAATAACTCAGACATCAAAAGGAATGAAATTTTGCCATCTGCAGCAACACAGATAGACCTATGAAGATAAACATTTAATAGATGTACTGGACGAGAATAAGACTCTGTCTCCTGAAAACAGCAAGAGTGAGAACTCTGCCCCCAGAGACAGAGTAAGCAATGACGGCACAGGTCCAGACCCTATTCCAACCAGGCCCCTCAAATCAGGCAATGAGCCTGACCCACCTGTGTATTGCCAGCACCATGTTTCACTCAGAGTAGGTGCTCACAATGTCTTGTTTTACCTGAAGTGTTGGGAGTAGAAGGCTTCTGGCAGGCACAACATACAGAGCAGCGACTCAGAGTATCCCCAGTGCAGTGATCCGTGTAACTTAAGAGTTAATTCTGCCACCGTGTGTAAACAAAGACTGCCCAAGGCATTTTCATTTCGTTTAGTTTGGCTGTCACTCAAGGCAGAGTTCAGAATTAAGGAATTGGATACTATCTTGGATATTAGTGATGGGCCATAAAAAATAAATTAGGTCCTTTAAATAGTAAGTACTGCATAAAACCACCCAGGGATTAGCCAGAGAAAAAAATGGCAAAACAAATTTTTAAGAAAATTTTTCTGTAATCAATTGAATCTTTTTAGAACTCAGACAATATAAGACGACTCAGAATTTGGTCATAAAAAGAAAGCTGCTAAAATAATAACATAAAATAAATGTTGAACCCTTTATTTTTATGAATTTGTTTTCTCAAAAGAAAACAGAGGTGCTGCCAATTTATCCCTCAGTAACTTTCCAACTGGTAAAGCATTAAAATAATTTATGCTATTTAAAAATTATAAGGAATTCATTAAATTGGCGAGATCTCAGATTTCATGTATTGAGGATTTTGCTTTGATGGGAAGCAAACTCCCTATTGGAATTAGATATTTTTGGATATGAGCAGCAGTTCTCTTCTCACTGGAGGGAAAATGATGAATAAGTGAGTGAACAAGAAATTCTTACCTGCGAATTCCTCTGTCAGCATCAGACACCAACAAAGCAGCCTGCAGGAAGGAGGGGCAGGGGAAGGTGGGGTGGAGCTCATGGAGTCTGGCCTTCTGGGTGTAGGTAGGGAAGAGCTGCCCTCCAACCCAGGGGGAGGCTTGCTCCTGCAGCCTGTCTGTCTACACGTGGCCACAGACTCTGTAAGAGGCATATGTTGTTGCTTATGCCGCCTTGTAGCTGCCCAGGCTCTGTGCCTGCGCACATGTCTCTCTAGCATATGAGAGACAGCCTTTCCAGAGGTCTTACCTTCGTCAGGAGGGAAAGCATGTGGCCCAGCCCAGATGGAGAAGCGAGGCAGTTAGGAACAGGGTTACAGTTCATAGTAGTGATCTGTCCATTTCCTTTCTTCTTTTCCTTTCCTTCTTTCTCTCTAATCTGTTTGTCATTGGTAAGCACCATAATATATATTTACCAGGTGGTATAAGATTTATCAGTTCAGTTCAGTTTCTCAGTCGTGTCCAACTCTTAGCAACCCCATGGACTGCAGCATGCCAGGCCTCCCTGTCCATCACCAACTCGAGGAGTTTACCCAAACTCAAGTCCATTGAGTTGGTGATGTCATCCAACCATCTCATCCTCTGTTGTCCCCTTCTCCTCCTGCCCTCAATCGTTCCCAGCATCAGGGTCTTTTCAAATGAGTCAGCTCTTCATATCAGGTGGCCAAAGTATTGGAGTTTCAGCTTCAACATCAATCCTTCCAATGACACTCAGGACTGATCTTTAGGATGGACTGGTTGGATCCCCTTGCAGTCCAAGGGACTCACAAGAGTCTTCTCCAGCACCACAGTTCAAAAGCATCAATTCTTTAGCCCTCAGCTTTCTTTATAGTCTAACTCTCACATCCATACATGACTACTGGGAAAACCATAGCCTTGACTAGATGGACCTTTGTTGGCGAAATAACATCTCTGCTTTTTAATATGCTGTCTAGGTTGGTCATAACTTTTCTTCCAAGAAGTAGGCGTCTTTTAATTTCATGGCTGCAGTCACCATCTGCAATGATTTTGGAGCCCCCCAAAATAAAGTCAGCCACTGTTTCCACTGTTTCCCCATCTATTTGCCATGAAGTGATGGGACCAGATACCATGATCTTTGTTTTCTGAATGTTGATCTTTAAGCCAACTTTTTCACTCTCCACTTTCACTCTCATCAAGAGGTTCTTTAGTTCTTCACTATCTGCCATAAGGGTGGTATCATCTGCATATCTGAGGTTATTGATATTTCTCTTGGCAATCTTGATTCCAGTTTGTGCTTCCTCCAGCCCAGCATTTCTCATGATGTACTCTGCATATAAGTTAAATAAGCAGGGTGACAATATACAGCCCTGACGTACTCCTTTTCCTATTTGGAACCAGTCTGTTGTTCCATGTCTAGTTCTAACTGTTGCTTCCTGACCTGCATACAGATTTCTCAAGAGGTAGGTCAGGTGGTCTGAAATTCCCATCTCTTTCAGAATTTTCCACAGTTTATTGTGATCCACCCAGTCAAAGGCTTTGGCATAGTCAATAAAGCAGAAATAGATGTTTTTCTGGAACTCTCTTGCTTTCTCGATGATCCAGTGGATGTTGGCAATTTGATCTCTGATTCCTCTACCTTTTCTAAAACCAGCTTGAAATTCACAGTTCACATATTGCTGAAGCCTGGCTTGGAGAATTTTGAGCATTACTATACTAGCATGTGAGATAAGTACAATTGTGCAATAGTTTGAGCATTCTTTGGCATTGCCTTTCTTTGGGATTGGAACCAAACTGACCTTTTCCAGTCCTCTGGCCACTGCTGAGTTTTCCAAATTTGCTGGCATATTGCATGCAGCACTTTCACAGCATCATCTTTCAGGATTTTAAATAGCTCAACTGGAATTCAATCACCTCCACTACATTTGTTCCTAGTCATGCTTCCTAAGGCCCACTTGACTTCACATTCCAGTATGTCTGGCTCTAGGTGAGTGATCACACCATTGTGATTATCTGGGTTGTGAAGATCTTTTTTGTATAGTTCTTCTGTGTATTCTTGCCACCTCTTCTTAATATCTTCTGCTTCTGTTAGATCCATACCATTTCTGTCCTCTATTCTATCTTTGCATGAAATGTTCCCTTGGTATCTCTGATTTTCTTGAGGAGATCTCTAGTCTTTCCCATTCTATTGTTTTCCTCTATTTTCACTGATTGCTGAAGAAGGCTTTCTTATCTCTCCTTGCTATTCTTTGGAACTCTGCATTCAAATGGGTATATCTTGTCCTTTTCTCCTTTGCTTTTCACTTCTCTTCTTTTCACAGCTATTTGTAAGGCCTCCTCAGGCCACCATTTTGCCTTTTTGCATTTCTTTTACTTGGGGATGGTCTTGATCCCTGTCTCCTATAAAATGTCATGAACTTCCATCCATAGTTCATCAGGCACTCTGCCTATAGTAGAAGTTAAAAGGCTTTTAACTGAGTGTCTCCACTGTATAAGCATTCCACCGTGCTAGTCACAGGGAGGTGAGGTGCAAGATGAATGGGTCTGAACCGTCTCTCCCCCTTGGCATTCACAGTCTAAATGACTGACATCAACTCACAGGCGATTTGGTGTTTAAATCATATTAATGTGTCAGGTAGACTGGTTGCTAAGCAAGTGATCATAAAGACTGTAGAAAAAAGAAGCAAGCAAAGACAACAACAACAACAAAAACAAATTACCTTTCAATCAAAGCTAACTGTTACATAACAAAGATCCAAACTGGATCACTTACCATTTTTTTTTTTTTTTTTGAGGAGTTCCTGACATTTATTTTATCCTTGTCATCATTCTGACATCCCACAGTTCATAGAGCCATCCCAGCCTTTACCATTCCAAATTTGGCTTTGAATTTTAATTTTTTTAATTGAAGGATAACTGCTTTACAGAATTTTGTGGTTTTCTGTCATAAATCAACAAGAATCAGCCATAGGTACACCCATGTTCCCTCCCTCCCATCTCCCTCCCCACCCCACCCTTCAGCCTGTCACAGAGCCCTGCTTGAGTTCCCTGAGTCATACAGCAGATTCCCACTGGCTATTTTACATATGGTGCTATAAATTTCTATATTACTCTCTCCGTACATCTCCCGTTCTCCCTCCTCTCCTCCCGCCATGTCCATTGGTCTCTTCTCTATGTCTGTTTCTCCTTTGCTGCCCTGAAAATAAATTCATCAGTGCCATCTTTTTAGATTCCGTATAAATGTCAGTATACGATATTTATATTTCTGACTTAATTTCACTCTGTATAATAGGCTCTAGGTTCATCCACCTCATTAGAATGGATTCAAATGTGTTCGTTTTTATGGCTAAGTAGAATTCCATTGTACAAATTTACCATACCTCTTTATCCATTCATCTGTTGATGGACAGCTAGGTTGCTTCCATGTTCTAGCTATTGTAAACAGTGCTGTAGTGAACATTGGGGTACATGTGTCTTTTTCAACTTTGGTTTCCTCAGGATATATGCCTAGGATTGGGATTGCTGGTTCATATGGTGGTTTTATTCCTAGTTTTTTAAGGAATCTCCATACTGTCTTTCATAGTGGCTGTATCAGTTTACATTCCCACCAGCAATGCAAGAGCATTCCCTTTTCTCCATACCCTCTCCAGCATTTATTGTTTGTAGACTTTTTGACGATGGCCACTCTGATTAGTGTAATGTGGTATCTCATTGTAGTTTTGATTTGTATTTCTCTAATAATGAGTGACGTTGAGCATCTTTTCATGTGCTTGTTAGCCATCTGTCTGTCTTCTTTGGAGAAATGTCTCTTCAGCTTCCTTTTTCACGTTTTGACTGGGTTGTTTGCTTTTCTGGTATTGAGTTGTATGAGCTGCTTGTATATTTTGGAAAATCTTTATCAGTTGTTTCCTTTGCTACCATTTTCTCCCATTCTGAGGGTTGTTTTTTCACCTTGTTTGTACTTTCCTGTGCTGTGCAAAAGCTTTTAAGTTTAATGAGGTCCCACTTACTTATTTTTGTTTTTATTTCCATTACTCTAGGAGGTGGGTCATAGAAGATCTTGCTTTGACTTATGTCATCAAGTGTTCTGCCTATGTTTTCCTCTAAGAGTTTTATACTTTCTGGTCTTACATTTAGGTCTTTAATCCACTTTGAGTTTATCTTTGTGTATGGTATTAGGTAGTGTTCTAATTTCATTCTTTTGCACGTAGCTGTCCAGTTTTCCCAACACCACTTATTGATAAAAACAATATGATCATCTCAATAGATGCAGAAAAAGCCTTTGACAAAATTCAGCATCCACTTATGATAAAAGCACTTCAAAAAATGGGCATAGAAGGAACCTATCTCAACATAGTAAAGGTCATATGTGAATCTTCAGCAAACATTATTCTCAATGGTGAAAAACTAAAAGCATTCCCTCTAAGATTGGGAACGAGACAAGGGTATCCACTCTCACCACTATTATTCAACATAGTTTTGGAAGTCCTAGCTACAGCAATTAGAGAAGAAAAAGAAATAAAGGGAATCCAGATTGGAAAAGAAGAGGTAAAACTCTCACTGTTTGCAGATAACATATTCTACGTAGAAAACCCAAAAGAAACTATCAGAAAATTACTAGAGCTAACCAGTGAATTCAGCAATACAAGTTGCAGGATACAAGGTCAATACACAGAAATCACTTGCATCAATACCATTCACCATTGCAACAAAAAGAATAAGTTATCTAGGAATAAACCTACCTAAAGAGACAAAAGACCTGTATACAGAAACCTATAAGACACTGATGAAAGAAATCAAAGATGACATAAACAGATGAAGAGAGATTCCATGTTCCTGGGTAGGAAAAATCAATATTGTGAAAATGACTGTAATACCAAATGCAATCTACAGATTTAATGCGATCCCTATCAAACTACCAATGGCATTTTTCACAGAACTAGAACAAAAAATTTCACAATCCATGTGGAAGCACAAAAGACCCTGACTAGCCAAAGCAGTCTTGAGAAAGAAGAATGGAGCTGGAGGAATCAACCTTCCTGACTTCAGACTATACTACAAAGCTACAATCATTAAGACAATATGGTCCTGGCACAAAAACAGAAATATAGACCAATGGAACAAGACAGAGAACCTAGAGATAAACCCATGCACCTATGAGTACCTTATTTTTTACAAAGGAGGCAAGAATATACAATGGGGCAAAGATAGCCTCTTCAATAAGTGGTGCTGGGAAAATCATTTTGTTTTAAATGTACTTCATAAGAACATTTGCTTACTGAGTTTTTGCATTATACAACATTAAAGAAGCCCTATAACTTTTGTCTTTATTTCTTTTTAATATTGTTCAATGAAATTATCTGGATTTGGCACCTTGATTGTTACTTTGTAGCATTATGTGAATTTTTAGAAACAATTACCCTAACTATTAACCATTTATTAAGAAGTTTTACTTTCTGGCTTTTAAAGTTAGACATGTTCATAGTTCAATACCAAAACATGACTAAAATGAACAAATCTCATGAAGTATCAGTGGACTCTAGGAAACATGGCATTAAAAAAAAAAAAAAAAACACCTCTGTGAGCAATAGATTTTAAATGTATTTTCTCCCAAAGGTCAAAGGGTAAGATTAAAATCAAATTTCAAAACTGTGATGATTTTTGACCTTTGAAGGTTAAAAATTTACAAAGAAATAAAAGTTGAAGATGTTATATATATTATGAAAATTAAAAGGAACATAGCAACTTGGCCCATGTGATGAAATAATATTGACTACACACAAAGTTTTTAAAGTCTAGTTGTCCTGGATACTGAGATTTGAAATGCAATACAGACTCAGTTAGAAAAAAGAAATCAGCTGATTGAACTTACGGGAATAAATTCCAAATTCATGAGAAGGCAAAGAATTAAAATCATCCTCTATAATGTCAAACACATAGTAGGTTCTTAATAAATATTGGGTGCATTGGGAGAAAACAATGCATTTTTAGGTTGGATGCTTAAAAAGGCTTTTAGACTCTTCTTGGTTTCTTTTTCTTCTTTGGGCATAGCACGCAGCCTGTGGGATCTAGCTCCCTGACCAGGGATTGAACCTGTGCCTGCTGTAGTGGACGCATGGAGTCTAAACCAGTGGACTGCCAGGGAAGTCCCTCCTCTTGGTTTCTTGATTGTAGTTATGCGTCCTGACCTGGATTCTGGATGAGAATCACCCATCCACAGGGCAGCTCAATATGAAAACTGGAACAGTCTCTTCTTAAGCAAACCCTCCCCCAAGAAGACACTATCTTATACTCAAGTGAGTATTTAAAATCAATTTTAAAAGTTTTCATGGCCATTTGAGAGGTTAAAAAAATCAGGCAAACTAGTTTTTGGATTGAATTGCCTGGTTAATACAGTGCACTGGCTACCCTGGTAGCTTCTGCAACCCCCTGCTCATGAGAGGCACTGACTCCTGGAGGTGGGGGTGGGAAATGACTTTTGAAAGTGAAAATCATACTGACCTCTTACTAACTCTGCTTCTTCCTTTTCTCACCTGTTTCTTCCTTAATTTCAACAAAAGCTTTCATTTGTTATATGGAGAGTTTATCATGGAAGGATCTTTAAGGAGGAAAACAGAAAAATAAAATTTAATGTCTAATGCTTGGCTCTTCATGGCTATTCTATCTTTATGGTATGTGCTTTCCTCTACAAGTTGCAGCTCCAGTACATTAACTTTAGTATTATTTGTAGGTGAAATTTTGTGACACTTCATGGCTGAACCTGACAAACCCAGATTTCCTTTTGCCAGTGTATTCGTCAGGTCCTGCAGAGAGGCAGAACCAAAGGATACACGTATGCGCACATGTATGTGTGTACATACAAGTTTAGTATAAAGAACTGGTTCAGACCATCATGGAAGCTGAGATTACTAGATCTGCAGTCAGCAAGTTTGAGACCCAGGGGAACTGATGCAGTTCCTGTCCAAATCTGAAGGCCTAAGAACCAGAAACATTGATGGTAGGATCTCAGTCTAAAAACTGGCAGGTCTGACATCCCAAAAGAGCTGATGTTTCGGTTTTAGTTCAAAAGCAAGAACAAACTGATATAGCAGCTCAAGGGTGGTTAGAGAGGAAGAGTTCTCTCTCACTCACAGGAGTGTCAGAATTTTTTCTTCCACTTAGGCCTTCAGCTGGTTGGTTGAGGCTCACCCACATGAGGGAGGGCCAACCATGTTCCTCAATCTACTGACTCAAACATGAATCTCATTCTCAACCCCACTCACAGACGCACACACCCAGAACCAAGTTTGACCAAATGCCTGGCACTCCTTGGTCCAGTCAAGCTGACACATAAAATTAACCATCACAGCAGGTGAGATTCAATTATAAGATTAAATGAGTGTTGATAGATTTACTTTAAAAAATTATGCTTGCAACGTAAGTTCAAGTATACAGTTATAGAGCATTTGAAGATTCAATGAGGGAAAATTAGTTGGCCTTTTCAGTGTTCCCTGAAAAACTATTGTTTCACCAAAAACAATTCTACAAATATTAGCCACTATTTAACTAGTTCACCAGTCCATCCTAAAGGAGATCAATCCTGGGTGTTCATTGGAGGGACTGATGTTGAAGCTGAAACTCCAATTCTCTGGCCACCTGATGAGAAGAGCTGACTCATTGGAAAAGACCCTGATGCTGGGAAAGATTGAAGGCAGGAGGAGAAGGGGACAACAGAGGATGAAATGGTTGGATGGCAACACCGATTCGATGGACATGGGTTTGGGTGGACTCTGGGAATTGGTGATGGACAGGGAGGCCTGGCGTGCTGCGGTTCATGGGGTTGCGGAGAGTTGGACATGACTGAGTGACTGAACTGAACTGAACTAGTTCATTAAATCATCTATCAACCATGCACACATGTTCAGCTGAGTATGTATTTTGTGCCAGGCACTGTGCCAGATGCAGGGTATTCAGATGCCAAAGGAGAGAAACCCACTCCTGTCAGCCAGGAATTAATGTCCTGCCCAGCATGTGAGACAGCCAAATACATAAATTAGGAAGTAAAGTTGATTTTTAAAATTTTTTCCGCACATATAATTGACATAAAACATTATGTTAGTTTCAGAATGGAGGTAGAGAAAAGATGGTGAAGTAGGACTTGAGCTCACATCCCCTCAGAAAAATACCAGAATCACAACTAACTACTGAACAACCGTAAACAAAAAAGACTGGAGCCTACCAAAACAAATATTCTACATCCAAACACAAAAAAGAAGCCGCAGTGAAATGGTAGGAGGGGCACTTTTACAATATAATTAAACCCCAAACCTGCAGGGTGGGTGACCCACAAATGAAAATAATTATATTGCAGAGGTTCTTCCAGAGGAGTGAGAGTTCTGAGTCCCCAATCAAGCTCCCCAGCTCTTGGGCTGAGGAGGCCCTCTCTCGGAAACTGCTGCAAACCACACATACAAGGACCCAGAGGTAAAGAGTGTCTTGGTGCAGGGACTCTGCAGGCAAGGACTGCTGCATGGAAGCTCCAGAATAAAGTTGCTGGGCTTCTGTCACCTGTGACTGTATCTGGTGCTGCCAGTGACTTTAAAATTTTTATTTTATAAGTTAAAAAAATTTATCAATTCAACTCTTATGTATTTTCTCTTAGATGGTTGCCTGTTTGTCTTCATGTTTGTGGGGAGGCATAGCCAACATTTTTCGTCTTGATTGAAATGCATCTTTTGCTTTGTCTTTTTTCCTTACAAGAAAATGATATTAATCTGAGTATTAGTTAATTGCAGACATATAGTTGGTCAATAGGCACATAGAAGCTAAACATAGCTCATTATTAGAAGCAAATTAAAATCACAACGAGGTACCACCTCACACTGGTCAGAACAGCCATCACTAAAAAGTCTACAAGCAATAAATGTGTGAAAGTGAAGTCGCTCAAGGGAGTGGATAAAAAGGAGCCCTTCTGCACTGTTGGTGGGACTGTAAACTGGTGCAGCCACTATAGAGAACGGTAGGGAGGTCCTCAAAAACCTAAAACGATATGATCCAGCAATTCCACTCCTGGGCATTTATCCAGACAAAGCTATAATTCAGATACACACACACACACATACAATGGAATAATCAGTTCCCAGTTCAGTTCAGTTGCTCAGTCGTGTCCAACTCTTTGCAGTCCCATGGACTGCAGCACTCCAGGCTTCCCTGTCCATCACCAACTCCTGGAGCTTGCTCAAACTCATGTCCATCGAGTCAGTGATGCCATCCAACAATCTCATCCTCTGTCGTCCCCTTCTCCTTCTGCCTTCAATCTTTCCCAGCATTAGGGTGTTTTCCAATGAGTCGGTTCTTTGCATCAGGTGGCCCAAGTATTGGAGTTTCAGCTTCAGCATCAGTCCTTCCAATGAATATTCAGGACTGATTTCCTTCAAGATTGACTGGTTTGATCTCCTTGCAGTACAAGGGACTCTCAAGAGTCTTCTCCAACACCAGTTCAAAACCATCAGTTCTTTGGTGCTCAGCATTCTTTATAGTCCAACTCTCATATCCATACATGACTACTGAAAAAACCATAGCTTTGACTAGACAGACCTTTGTCAGCAAAGTAATATTTGCTTTTTAATATGCTGTCTGTGTTTTTCATAGCTTTTCTTGAGCAATATTCAATGAATTGGTCATTGAAGACCAATATTCTTGACCAATATTCAATGGAATATTGTTCAGTGATAAAAAGAATGAAATGTCATTTGCAGTAACATAGATGGACCTAGAGATTGTCATAGTAAGTAGCTCAAAAGGAGAAAGACAAATACCATGTGATATCACTTATATATGGAATCTAAAATATGACACAAACCAACATATCTGTGAAACAGAGACAGACTCGACAAGACACAGAACAGACTTGTGGTTGCCAAGGAGAGAGGAGGGATGAACTGGGAGTTTGGAGTTAGCAGATGCAAACTATTATATATAGAATGGATAAACGAGGTCCTAGTGTATAGCACAGGGAATTGTATTCAGTACCTTATAATCTATAATGGAAAAGAAGCTGAAGTTGTATACCTGGAATTAACACGAATTATAAATCAACTATAGTTAAATTTTTAAAAATTGTAACTGTGTATGTTGACGGATGTTAACTGAACTTATTCTGATCATTCTGCAATATATACAAATATTGAATCATTCTACTGTACACCTGAAAACTAATGCAATGTTCTATATTTCTTGCTTAGTTGCTAAGTCGTCTCTGACTCTCTGCAACCCCATGGACTATAGCCCACTAGGCTCCTCTGTCCATGGGATTTCCCAGGCAAGAATGTTGGAGTGGGTTGCCATTTCCTTCTCCAGGGGATCTATCTTCCTGACCAAGGGACTGAACCCACATCTCTCGCATTGCAGGTGGATTCTTTGTTACTGAGCCACCAGGGAAGGCCAGTTTTCTGCTGCAGGTCCCTATTTTCTATTTGGGCACGAAGGAAGGAACCAAGCTGAATGAGTATGATTAAGTTCCTGGCCTGAGATGTCCCCCACATGGTCTTGTGTTTGTTTTTCTTTAGAGGAAATGCTAAACCCTAGTGGCTCCCCCAAACACGTGGATTTTAGTATCTGAAAATTTAAGCTAATTAGCAAAACATAATTCCTACTTAATATAGCTTTCATCTGCTCATATCAATCTAATATGATTATTCCCAGTGCCAATTTCAAGTTCTAAATATAGTCTCCTGTAACAGGCAGCTTGCACAGAATCCCCATCTTCATTTCACTAGTTCAACTGCAGATAAGTGTTCCCTTGGCTATTCAGGCAAATCCTTCTAATCCTGGGAATGTGGTCCTTAAGTAACTAACCTCTTGTTGGGGAAAAAAAAAAAAATACCAGTCCTGGTCTTCGTCACATTTCTATACTCTACTGAGCCCAGGTTTGAGCAGTTCCCAGTTTTCTTGCATCTAGAGATTTTAGTTGCCTGTAAGGCTTCTGAATTTTCTTATTTTCCCTGCATGTCTGTTGTGGAACGTCTCACAGTTTTAGCTCATCCCCTCCTCCCATGCTCTTTCTCCTAACCCTAGGAATTAAAGGTATGTGTTCTGCAGTTTCAGTAACCTGGCTTTTAAGTGAGACCGCAGTACAAAATAATAAATGAGATTTTAAACAATGTTTGAAGTGGGTGCAAGCCGTGCTGGACATTTCAAGATGGATATTCTTGCAGAAGCCATGGTAGAAGATGACGAAAGGCAAATGGATCACAGATGAGAGTGAAACAAAAACAAATGAAGAAAGAGAATGAACAGACACAGATTTTAGAAATCATTGTCTATTCCTAATTAGGCTTCATACCACCATGTTTGGTTACTGCTATGCTTTCATTCATGTCTTTTGACCTTGTTAAAAAAAAAAAAAGAAAAGAAAGAAGTCACTTTGAGGGACCTCCATTTCAAATCCAGTGTGTGGCTCAATTCACTGATGGTCAGAGTCCAGCAGCCATCGTATACTTTTGGGAAAGCCCACCTTCTTGGTCACTGGGTCCTGCCTGGATCTCATTTCATTACTCAGGACAATATGTCATTCAGGTCTACAGCAGTTTACATTGCTCTAGGTCTGAACACAGGCATGGAGCAACCATAAAATACCAAGAGTGGATGAGGAAACTACAGCACTCAGTTCTGGGAACCAAATGATGGCCAATGTACTAGCCCAGGTATGCATGCCAGGTATGCACCACTGTAAGCCAGAATGGTGCCAAGAATGACAAAGACAGGAGGGAGAGAATGAATAATTACCTACTGGCTTAATGCAGACATTGATTTGTTTTCATAATCTTAAGTTGAATATACCAACTTGATGAGAGTCTTGAAAAACCAAATATAATTCTTTATTAAAATAGAAAGCACAGTGAGGTATGCTTTAAAAAAAAAAAGACTAACTTTAGGGAACTGGATATTTTCATGGCTCCACTGATGATTTGCTAATTGACAAAGGGAAAACCCACCTACAAATGGAGACAGATGGGACTATCATCATCTTAACTCAGGGGTCAAACTGGACATCAGTAATAGCGTGGCAGCCAGGCTTAGTACCCAGCTGGTGTCACATACAATGCAGCACATGCTCTCATGTGTGGAATGTTCTTCAAATGTATAACCTGAGCCTCACAGAGACTCCACAGGACATACTGAACACAAAGGAATGTGTCAAACCACACAAAGAAAGAATCCAAACAGTCCAGAATTCAGTTCAATTCAGTTCAGTCGCTCAGTCGTGTCTGACTCTTTGCGACCCCATGAATCACAGCACGCCAGGCCTCCCTGTCCATCACCACCTCCCGGAGTTCCCTCAGATTCATGTCCATTGAGTCGGTGATGCCATCCAGCCATCTCATCCTCTGTCATCCCCTTCTCCTCCTACCCCCAATCCCTCCCAGCATCAGAGTCTTTTCCAATGAGTCAACTCTTCGCATGAGGTGGCCAAAGTACTGGAGTGTCAGCTTTAGCATCATTCCTTCCAAAGAAATCCCAGGGTTGATCTCCAGAATGGACTGGTTGGATCTCCTTGCAGTCCAAGGGACTCTCAAGAGTCTTCTCCAACACCACAGTTCAAAAGCATCAATTCTTCGGTGCTCAGCCTTCTTCACAGTTCAACTCTCACATCCATACATACTACTGGAAAAACCATAGCCTTGACTAAACGGACCTTAGTCGGCAAAGTAATGCTTACTCCTTGGAGGAAAAGTCCAGAATTAGGGTATTCTAAAAGACAACTGGCGTAGCCTCTTCTAAAAGTCAGGAACATGGGAAAGTGGTGTGTGTGTGTGTGTGCGCTATTTTGGATAAAGAGAAACTGAAGACAGACCAACTGCAACATGTGCTCTTTGATTGGATTCTAAATTGGAAAAAAAATTCTATAAAGCCCAGGTTACAATTTGAATATGGACTAGGTATGGGAAGTAATTTATTAAGTGGATTATGTAAGGGGATGTTCTCATTTCTGGGGTATGTATGCTGAAGTGCTTGGGGGTGACTGACTTTAAAATGGGCTAATAACAACAACACAGATGAAGCAAAGATGGCAAAATAATGACAATTATGGATTAAACGTATGGGATTATGGGTGTCCATTGTACTTTTTTCTATTTTTCTTCATGCTTGAATATTTTATGATAAAAAGTTTTTTTTTTTAAAAAAAAACCCATAACTTCATGAGTCAATAATGTCTGAAAATTAGATGTTTCAAAACTAATTCATTTCTCTCCATCCATCTGAACCAGATCCACCTGCCAAATTTACCAAAAAATAAAATAATGAATAAAATACTAATGGTTAATATAAATTTTAAGTAAAATCTGCAGTTTTCACATAAATTCATCCACTGGCAACAACAAAAGGCAGTAATTTAAACTAAACCACATCAACTTCCCTTTAATTGTCTTTATGAGGAAAAACAAAAAATTGAATGGTAACAGTGACTGGTAAATATCAGTATTACTGAAAATGTGCTATTTTTGTTAATGAGTGCATTTTTAAATAGATGGTGTAAAAGTGAAAAGAATCTTGCTAATCTCAAATTATCAACTTTTCAGCATGAGTAAGTTGAAGCATAAAGAATAGCTGTCAGTAAAAAAAGACCCACATGTAAAGAACTATCCATAACTTATAAACAGTTATGCCAGTTTACAAATTAATAAAATAATAGCGTAATGGTGTAGTTTTAGTTGCTCAGTCATGTCTGACTCTTTGTGACCCCGTGGACTGTAGCCCATAAGGCTCCTCTGTCCATGGAATTCTCCAAGCAAGAATACTGGAGTGGATTGCCATTTCCTTCTCCAGGAGATCTTCCAGACCCAGAGATCAAACCCAGGTCTCCTGCACTGCAGGCAGATTCAATCCCCACATCTATTTTAGCTAGTCAATTTTCCTCCCTGGATGTATGTGTAGAATATGAGATCAAATATTCAATACTTACATTCTACTGTATACATTTCAGGTGAATTGTTGTCCAGATTTGGGAGTCAAAGTTGACTTCTGAAATCACTAAAGTTCCCTTCCGATAATAATGAGGTTATTATCAACTGGGCAGGATGAAAATAGCACAGGCTTGGGAGTTATGAAACTTATGTGACAGCCCACTCTGCAATGCTTATGTCCTATACAAACAGTCCTTAGTGTCTTTGGACTTTAATTTCCTTGTTTAAATAGGCCAATGGTTAGAATAAAGACCCTTAACATGGATTGCAAGGGTCTGTGGATCCCCTGAAAGTAAACTATTTCATGCATATTAGTGTAGAAGCATTTCTCTGAGGAGAGAATGGTAGATAAGACATACAAATTGCAACAACTCTCATCGAAGGGTATTATCTGATTCCCTGTCCCCTGGTCTGGGTTGGCCTTGTGACTCGCCCTGAGCAACAGAATGAGGCAGAAGTGATGGTATGTGACTTGTAAGCCTTGACCTTGCAGCTTCTGCCCTTGTTCTCTTGGAAGGCTGCCACCAT
Source organism: Oryx dammah (assembly GCF_014754425.2). Lineage (NCBI taxonomy): Eukaryota > Metazoa > Chordata > Mammalia > Artiodactyla > Bovidae > Oryx > Oryx dammah. The sequence continues at coordinate 5,746,351 of NW_024070185.1, forward strand.
GTAAATGAGCCCTGCACCCCTGAGGCAGAGCTGTGGTGCAGCTGGCAGCCAGCAATGACCACCAGACACGTGGCTGAAGCTGTCCTGGTCTATCCAGCCTCAGTCTAGCTAAAGATGACTGAAGCTGCCTGAGGGACACCAGACAAAACTAGCCAGTTGGGCCCAAGAAAACAGAATTGTGAGCAAATTAATAGTGTTATAAGCCACAGAGTTTTGGGGTGGTCAGTTATAATGTATTATTTAACTATTCCAAGAGGGTTTTCAGCTTTTATAAAGTTCTCTTTATTGACCTTCTGAATTTGAATTCAATTATTTAAAAGGTTATAATTCCTTGTCTCTGCTCTGTTAACTACATCACTGGTATGAGTTAATGTGGCAAGTCATGTATTAAAATTGCATTTTAAAGTATGTCCTAGAATTACTGAACTGAAGAATCAGCAGGTCTTTGAGTGTATACTTCAAAGGTGTTTTCTACTTTCCTCTTAAAAAAATGTGGAACAGTCCTCAGGCTCATCTTACATTCTTATTTTTAAAGATTAAAGCAATTTCATCTGAAAATTATATTAATATTCCAGTTTGTTATTTCCAGAGAAGTGTTTGAACTTATTTAGGTCAGCAAGCATTTGCTCCTAAGTGATCTTATTCTTCAATCCCTTTTAACCAAACTCTGTCCCATCCTTTCTAAAGTGTGAAACAGTTTGAGGGTGTGGTCACCCTGTGCCTTTCCTGCTGACATAACATGGCTGAAACGCCGTCCAGCCCTGTGTGGCTTCCATAGTTGCTTTTTTTCAAATGACCCTCTTCATCATCAGGAATGGTGGACTCCTTCTGGATTTTGTTTTTCTGACTCTTTTCTCACATATTCTTGACAGATTTTTTGTATCCATGCTTGTTTCTCAGATCATATTTCACATTTATATACACTATTGAAAAACATATCTGATCTCAACAGCCAGCTTCCTGCACAAAGATAGTAAATCTTTTTGGCTGCCCCCTTCCCTTTTCTTCTTTTCTTCCCCTTGGCTAACAGCCCTTGCTTTGGACCATTCCTAATTGTAGCATCAGAATTTCATTCTGAGGACTCTCCCCTGCTTCTTTCTGGACTCTCAGACCAGGGGAGACCAAAGGGTCAAAGTCAAGCTTTTATAATTTCCTGAGATATTTTAAAACTCAAACTAACTGAGTGTGTCTGGCAGTGACCACATCCCTCTGGAATTTTCTGATGGCCAGGTGGCCCTCTTCCAGGATTCCTGTCACTTCTGATTTTCCATGCAGGGCCTCTGAGTTGGCCAGAATTAGAAGCAGAGTGTTAATCCTCTCCCTTCTAAAAGATGAAATTATCATGTGGGTTAGTGATTCTCAACCTCGCTGCACACTGGAATCACTTGGGGGCAGGGACATTTAAAAAAACAAACAAACAATGTCTGGGGCCCCACTCCTAGAGATTCTACTTTAATTAGAATGGGTGGAGCCTGTCCTACCCATTAAAAAAAAATGGGGGGGGATTATTCTAACAGCCAGATATGGCTGAGAACAGTAATTAAGGTGAATTATGAATTTATCAGCTGTTCTGAGTTTAGAAAATGAGGCTTCTGGCAATGCCAGGGTAGGTGAAGCCCCCATCATGATGAATCTTAACACTTCTCTTCTCTAACCCATTAAGCTAATACAGGCAATCCAGTTCTAGCATGTCTAAACAGGATAATGACAACCAGAACTGTGATATTACTTTCTGATTGTTGATATTAATTTCAATGCAGCTCTAACATCTTTAAACAAGATGAAGCTCAACAAAAAAGTTCTTTGAAAAGTTCAGAAGACAGTTGGGGACAGTAACTTTTCTGAAATTCCAAATAAAGATGAACTACGTTGCTGTGGATGGTTTTCCTTATTAATTAAGAGAGTAATTTGATAAAGAAAGTGTATTGAAAATGAAAAAATATAGCTATATTTTTCTCCTTCTTTGGTCGATTTTCAGGATGCTAATTCTGTGTTAGCCAAAAGACAACTGAGATGTAAAATACATTATATTTTTGAAGAATTTTCTCTTACCATATATCACATACACTACTTTTTTGGGCTTTAAAATTTTTTAAAACATCCCAATTATTATCCCCAAGTATGCAAATACAATTTTTCATGAGGCTATTGTGCTTTCATGATGGAATTGCCTTGTTTCTATTATAATTAGTGGCAGAATTGATTCTAGTTTCATTCGCAGACATAGGCTAAGTGTCAGCCAAGTTGGGTGCTAAGGCGTGAACAGCAAATCAGTTCTGAATGAGCATCTTCTCAAAGGACCTACTGAGGGCACAGTTGTATCATGATGACCAAAGCATACACTAGGATTACCCTCTCGTGATTACACCACTCAGTAGGTGGTGTGAGACACTGCGGGCATGCAGGGGAATTCAGCTTCCTGTGAATTAGTCATAGGAGATTGATTCCAGAGTTGATCATAGGAGAGTGATTCTCCTGAATGCTCACTCCAGGAGTAGAAGGCATAGAGAGTTTTGAAACTTTAGCTCTAATCTGTTCTAAGTTACCAGTGTAGAAACTGCTATCTGTGGACAGCAGAAGTCCAGGGGTATGCTTTGTAAAATCCAAAAGAGAAAAACAGCAGAAAAGAATGAGCAGTATCCTCATGCTGAAATACTGCAACTGCTTTCAATCAAGCAGGCCCTTTCAGAATCACATGCATTTTGTCAACAATTCAGTTTTGCAAACATTTTGCAATACGGTATCATCTGACAAACTCTCAATAATGTATTTTCCACTAAAGAAAGCACACACGTACAAAACGGTGTCAAATAGCATGAAAGGGTGTGTTCCGAAACTGTGGACACTAAGAAAACTAGTGTTGCTTCTCTTTCCAACTCTAACTCATGCCATCTTGAGCTAGGATTATAGGAGCTAAAAACAGTGCATGAGAAGATGGAGGAGTGAAAAAGCAACCCTGACAAAACAAGAGAGTACAAACAGCGGAGCAAAGACAATGCTACAAGGTTTCCCAAAACTGGTGCGTGTAACTCAGACCCGGACTTATTTTAACCTCTCTCATTTTACTTAGAATACCTAAATACCCAAATATTTCACCGTGTGTGCATGCTCACTCAGTTGCGTCCAACTCTTTGTGACCTCATGAACCGTAGCCTACCAGGCTCCTCTGTCCATGGAATTTTCCAGGCAAAGAGTACTGGAGTGGGTTGTGATTTCCTACTCCAAAATATTTCACCATCTACTGCCAAATATCAACACTGAAGATGATGTATACCTTTGTTCTGTAACAGGGCAAGAATTGCAGATACATGCCTAAGTGTTTATATAAGTTTAAGTAAAACCTCGTTAGATTTCTGTTCCTACCAAAATTGTGAAGTCTTTCTAAACAACTCTGTTGACTTTCCCTGGAGAAAAGAGAAGACTCCCACTGCTTCAAATTAAGTCCACTTATTAGCAGAGAAATCACTGGTTATGACCAAAAGAAGACAAATTGTGTGCTTCTTCAATTAGAAGTAAGTGTATTCATCTTACAAATAGCTTGCCATCAGTGGCTCAGATGATAAAGAATCTGCCTGCAATGCAGGAGACCTGGGTTCAATCCCTGGGTTGGGAAAATCCCCTGGAGGTGAAAATGGCACCCCAATCCAGTATTCTTGCCTGGAGAATTCCATGGAGAGAGGAGCCTGGTAGGCTACAGTCCATGGGGTCGAAAAGAGTCAGACATGACTGAGCAACTAACACTTTCACTTTCAGAAAATAAGCACCTCAGATCTGAGGTGTGCATCCATGATTGCTTTTTCTACCTCTCTCCTTAGTAGGATGGGAAAAAAACATACTTAGTACCCTAATGTTTTGGTTTTGCAAGCAATACAATCAACCTCCCAATTTCATCCTAAACCAGGAGGCATTCCTACTTTGCACAGTTCAACCAGGACTGCACAAATGACTGGGATCAAAAGAAGACATTCTGCCTCTTCACTTGAACTGAGTCAATGTGAATTAATTTAAAATGTCAAACTTGATTTCAATAAAACAGACTTGAAAAACAATACTGTTTGGTTAAGAAAGAGGTTAATGAGGAAAATGTAATCCCCACTCAAATGTCATTGGAATGCAAAGCCACATTTATTTGCATGTGTGGTATCTGTAAAAGGTCCAAGGAATTTTGTTTTTAGTGTTTTGAATTGTTTATAATGTATTCTCTTTTTTTCCATCTACTAACAATTCCCAGAAATGATGAAAATCAAAAGATGGAAAAATATAAATGCATTTGGGTTCTAAGAAAATTACCAGTTGCAACATCTGCTCTAGCCACAGTTCATAAAGCAGGTGATTATGGAGACAATAAAGAAAAATGTTATTAAGTCAGTATAAAAAGATCTCTTGAACCTTGCCAACTCAGTGACAGCGCCTAGAAGTCTGACACTCCAAAACAGTCCATGCAAAATTTTACAACAAAATTTTCACTAATAATGATGCTTGTTTGCGAGCACAGGTTTCAGATATTCCAGGCTTCAGGACATGAAATGCACTGAGCAATTTCTCTGACCTTGTTATATTTTATTAAATCATTTACCAAAGTGTCAAATAAAACAAATCTATTATTTAAAAATCAACCCTGGAAAGGTCATTAGCTTTTCAACAGACCAGTTTTTCGTTGCACTTTTAGATATTTTTCCGCACATTTCAGGGCCAGGAACTGCTTCATTAAGAGCAGTGGGTTTCAAAACAACCCAGTTTCCCGAGGCTCAGCAGCCAGGGCAGAGCACTGTTCTGGGAGCCACAGACCTCAGTTAACGAGGAGCCAGGGATGTCTTGGCAGAGAGTCCACCCTGTTAATGTTCTGGCCACAGTTCACCTAGTAAGGAGCTGAAACTCTATTGGATAGGATTACCGTTGCTTAAAATTTTATTTAATGCCTTGATCCGTCACTTGAATGGTCTCCCTAGGCCTTCAAATATGCAAGAATGAAAATGAGACAAGAATTAATGCGTTATAGCCTCTCCTTATATTTCTATTTCTGGCGAATCCTTTCAGATACTGAGTGATATAATTCTACAGTAATGAAATCCCTTTGGAAACCTCTATTTCCCCACCCCAAAGTTTTCAGGTAACAGGACTGCCTTTGGAGTAACTCCCTGCACCCTTTCCTGACCTAGCCCATGGGTGCATCTGGAAGAACCACTGGCTCTTTTGGACCAAACCTTAGCTGGGGTGAGAGGTACAACCTATGAGGCCTCTGAAATCCCAACTACTTCACAGAACTCAATTAACTACTAGAGAATTAATATTTTTTGAGAGTGTTAGCACCATGTCACTCCTGGGTTCCTGCAGCGTCATCATCATTTTGGGACCCTGGCTGGGGAGCCGCCTCTATCTGCATCATGGTTGACCTGCAGTCAGAGGGACTAAAGACCAAGGGCAGTCAGTTCCACTCCCACTTCACTGGCAAGAGCCAGTTCACAGGGTCACACCAGAGCATGGCACAGTGGGAAGGTCTCCCCCTGCAGGGAGGGGCACTGTGCCCAAGAGCAGTGGGACGGTAGCAGAGCAACCAAGTCCTTCTGGAAAAAATTAGTAAGTGACAGATTCAGTCTTGCCTGTGCTCAGGAAGAATTGCTGAGCCAGAGAATCAGCTCCAGAATACTATCTGCAGGTTCAGGGTGTTAGGGTGGGGCTTAGGCAGCAAGGTGGACAGAGGAAGCGGCCCCACTGTGGCTGGGATCCTCATCGTCCATCTAGCAACCAGTTCATACTGAGCCAGGCCAACTTGCTCAAGTAACTAGTTGTTTAGCCTCAGGCTGGAAATCGAAAATACAGTCTCTTAAGTAGCGTAGACATGGAAGGGCTGGAGGAACAGCCACCATGAGAGCCCCCACACCCTCTAGGCTGGGGAACAAGCAGTTGGCAATGGGATGGGGCCCCTGCCCAAACGCCCACCTTCCAGAGCCCTCCTAGACACCCCCACAGCTGAGGAAAGACAAGTATCTTCCTCTTGTCTGCTTTTCAAATGCGATGTGACTGCATTTCATTATCAGAACCTGCCCTGCATCCTGCCTCTTGCTGCAGATGTCCTGGGAATTCTAATCTATGTACCCTGGGTCCCCAGGACAAGGAGTACCACAGGCATGGGCAGGGCTCTCCTCCAGGGACCGTCATCCACATCCTTCGTGGCCTGCCAAGAGGAAGATACCTGGAACCCTCTGGAGTCCCCTCAAGAAGGGGAGTCCCCTCAAGAAGGAGAGTCCCCAGATACACCACTCAGAGTCAGTGTTACTGAGTCAATCTCCTCCAGATCTGATCTCCCCAGCAGCCTTGAGTGTTAGGGGACTGGCTTGGGGTGGGGGGAGCAGGGTTCATGGAATTAAGGTGGTATTAAGGACAAGATCTCAGGAGGGCTTTCATCTTGCCCTGCCAGTCACCTTCTCCCCCAAACCCCTTCCCAAGAGTCTACAGACTACTGGTTCTCAATGTCTAGTCCTGGGCCAGCAGCATCAGCTTCACTTGGCAACTTGTTAGAAATGCACCCCAGGCCTGGTGCATCAAAGCGGGAGTGGAGCAGAGTACTCTGCAGCCTAGAAATGCCCTCCAGCTGCTTCTGCTGCACCCTGAAGTTTCAGAACCCCTGCAGTTGGAAATTAGGCATTTCTGGAGCAATAGAAAGTGGAAACAAGGCCCACTAGATTACTAGTGGTGAACACAGCATATACTTCAGCAGAGGTCCTGGTCAGGCTCAGATAGAGCCTGGGCTAGGTCCATTACCCAAGTCTAAGCCTATGTCCCCTTTCCCTCTGGCTGACCACATGAGACAGAGTTAAAGTCATGATCAGCATGAATGCAGAGAAGACAGAGAAGGAAGGCCACATCCAATCTGTGTCTGGCTCAGATAACCTATCCAAGTATCTGGAGTGGAAAAAGAGAACCTTGGTTGATATGCCTGGTGTCATACAGGGCAGGCTCCTATACCAGGAAACAGGAGATTGACTCTTAACACACAAGACCTGCCCTCTAGTACATACGGTTTAATCAGGGTCCTGAAGCATCTGCTCCTCTTAGACACTGGGGCAGAGAGGAAGATCAGGGACAAAAGCATTCCTCATCCCCAGGGTCGGTTCCTGAGCTTGGGAATTGGTTTAAGAATTGGTTTAAGGCTATTCTTTCTACCTTCCCCTGCTAAGATAAGCTAAGATGAAGACTTCCCTTTCCAATGTCTGGCTCCCGCCGCCCTCCCCTCCACACCCAGACTGAATAAGCAGGCTTCTGCTATATCCCCATCTTCCCATTGCCACCTTCCCCTTGAGGCCTGGGGCTCCATCTCACTCTTCCATGCCAATCTTTTTCCTGGGGCCTGAGATCTGACATGATCTCTTATCGTGTATTACTTTTATAAACAGGAAGAAACCCACAGGGCTGAGATTTGAAAAACTGAATCCTTATCTCCCGATCTCATTTTCTCTGAGGATCATGCTCAGCATCAGGTCTGCAAGAGGGCACATACCCTCTAGCTCACCGCAGGGCAGCAGGAACCCCAACCTTGCACCCCAAACTCCAGAAGCATAACACTGATGGGGCCCTTATTGGATTTCTCTACCACTATCACTCTCACTTTTTAATGTAATCCATGACAAGAAGTATATTTTGCATTGTGACTCAGTATACATGTATATACACACATGGGGAAAACTTCTTTTCCATGCCACTTTAAAACTGCTAATCAAATTGCACATTACTAATTTCATGAGTTACTAATGGAGAGCAACCTGCAGTATGAAAAACACTGTTCTGAAGTCCACACTGTAACAAACATACCACCAGCATCACAGAAAATGCAGCATTGGTAGCTCACTGTCATCATGACCCACATTGCTGAGAGCTCTATGTGTTTGCGTATGTGTTACTGTCATTTCTATTAAAGTTCTAAAATTGCTACAGGCCATAATACCAACGCTGTGTTCCTAGCTTTCCAATAAATACCAAAAAATTACTTTTATTGGATTCATCTTAACTTAAAATTTGGTGATGATTTGAAATGTGTAGATGGCTAAATTCTCATTAGCAGCTAAGTGGTTATTTTCTAAGTTTCAACAAACATTTCTGTTCAATGAAGTTTGGTTTAAATCAAGTAAATCTATACTAATCACATAATGGAGTTTCTTTCTTCTCCCTGTTAAATGACAGTAGTTCAAAGACTGGAAACACTTCAAGGACAAAGAATGGGGTTTGAAAGTTGAAATGTGTGCCTTCCCTAATAGAGTCAGACCCTCAGCTGTCCTGTGAGGGGTCAAAGCCCTCCTTTCACAGCTGGGTTGGGTCTGCCTCTTTAGGACCTGCCTTCAGGGCTCTGTCACTCAGCACAGTTATGCCTGGCTCAGGACACCAGGCCTCCGACCCTGCCCGCACGCGTGCGCGCGTCATCTGCAGCACAGACAGGCGGACACAGGATGCTGCGAGATTGGAACAGGCCTGCCCCACTCCTCGCCCTCCTTCCCCAAATCAAAACCCACTGAAAACACCGTGAAAAGCCAGAAACCTCATGGCTTTAATTACTTCCATTCCCCAAGCTGCATGTGGTACACAGGACACCTCGTATCCCTCCAGGGGTGCGCAGGGGAGGGAGCGCCGGCCCAGCCTGCCTGCCTTCCAACTCCGCGCCCTCCACTCCGGCAGGGCTTGCGGGCTGGCGCCACCTGGCTTTTCAGAGCAGAACGGGAGGCAGGAGGTCGAGGAGGTGGGCGACTGGCTGCGGGCACCAAGGAGGCAAGGCGCCCCGGAGCGCCTCCCACTTCAAAGCCCCGGGGCAACCCGGCAGCTGGCAACCCGCGCTGCGGAAGGAGAGGCAGTTACCCTCCTGGGAAACGAAAGACCAAGAATTTCCCCCGCTACTGACGTTAGAAGAGCAGATTCCACAATTAGGGCAGGCCCGAAGCGCAGACATAATGGTGGCAACTCAAAGCATTATAAACAAGCACCGGTCGATTTACGCCTTCATGGGTTCTGGCGGACTTTCCCGATTACCTATTCTGCACAAACTTCCTCCATCGACCTCCGGGAACGGAAAGACGACAGGCTCTGCTACCCACCCAGCTGAGCACTGGAAAAGGTGGGGGGGACCCCTTGGCATGCAAACTGGGAAAACCACGCGTTCAGTAACTGATGTGAAAATAAGACAAAAGGCCGGCTGGGAAGTGCTTTCAACATAAAGGCTTTAGTAGAAAAAGCAGTAACAGCCGTAATAAAAGCTGTAGTGGATTCTAATACCTGTTCAGTGCCCTATAAATTTGCACTGTTTGCATTTGTGTGTATGGATGTGATGAATTCATAGGACTGCTAACTGGACAGCACTGCTATTAAACCTGGACTACTTATCAAAATTATCTACCCACCTATTTCAGCAGGTCTGTTCAGGGGGGATCAAGAGCAGTGAAGGTTTTGGAAGCTGTTTTTCCAAGTAAGCGTGCAGGTGCACCAACAGACACATGGATGCATATAAATGCACACACTATGTGCATGTATGCAAATGTGGGTTTGCATTTATTATAACGACTCAGGTACCGTGCTATACACTTTATAGCAGACTTTTTTACATTCACTTTTCATTAATCCTCACAACATTAGGGGGCATCATTAGTCCCCATTTTACAGGTGAAAAACCTGCAGCTTCGAAAAAATGTTGGGTTGGTGTCTATCACATCTATCATATCTCACTGAAAGTGAGAATGGCTTTGAATCAGAATGAAAGCAGCTGTAAAACCTAATATATTTATTCTAGTTCCAGGCCATTCTCATATTCAGCAAATATGTGATGGACACCTTCTATACACCAGTAAAGCCCCGTGACTTGGGAATTCACTTAGTGGAAGAGAGAGAAATTACAATCCTGTAGAATATAAACTCCGTAATCAGCCTGAGGCTTAGTGAAGACTTCCTTAAAGAGAAGACACCTGGGCTGAATCCTGAAGAACCAACAGAATGACATCCTTCTACCTTGTCGGGGAGGAGGGAGGTGTGCACAGGGGAGGGAGACAGCACACGTGGAGACAGGAAGGCAGAAAACCACTGGTGTCCACTGCTGGTCAGCAGAGCCAGGCTTCCGCGTGTGAGAAGGGAAAGTGGTGAGAAAACAGACGTTTTGTAAGGAGCGTCACATGCTCACGTTTACATTTTCCTGAATGTCTGTGGGAAGTGAATGAAAGATTTACAGTCGGGAAATGATATGATCACATTCCATTATATAATGACAACTCTGGCTGCTTCCAGGACAAACTGAAGTGCACACTGGTGGGAGGAGAAATGATGGAATGATGCAGGCATGGTCAGTACCTGTCATTACTAAGGCAGGAGATGGGGGCAGGTGAAGAAAGCGGATTTGAAAGATAATAGGAGGAACTGGCGATGGTTGCCAGGTTACTGGCCTAGCCCCTGACTGTTATCAGTGCCATTCACAGAGACTAGATCAGACGATAAGTTGCAAAGAATGGTGAATTTTAAAAATCTAAGTACATCCACTTAGGATATGGAAATACCCTCCTGTATGGGGTTGGATAGTCAGGTCTAGTGCTCCTAGAAAAGGCTTGAATTGTAGAAAAATCTGCCATCAACATCATCTGTGAGCACAGAATGGCTAAAAATAATACCAGTGATGGTAATAACTGCTAATGTGCATCTAGTACTTACTATTAGATTTTCTCATTTAGTTCTTATAACAACCTCAGGGATACTCCTGAGATTAGATTAGATTAGACTGACTACTGCCCAGGGAGAGATTTTCATATCAGCAGAGAAAAAGTTCTAGAACAGGACCCTGAAGATGAGGTTTACAAGGAGAGGCTGGAGAGCTCTAGCTAGAGTTGCAATGAACACCTTACATAATCAGCCAGACTCAAACATGGAAGGTGAGTACCTTTGCTCCCGGACAACAGCCAGGAGTTGTTGTCTGGGCTGGCAGTCCATCCCCACAGATGTAGGGTCTTTGCTGAGGGACACAGCACAGCCCTAGTGCTGTGTGGGGTTCTTTTAGCCTCCAAGTTGTCAAGGTCTCCCAGCCTGCGGGTGACAGAGGCAGAGACCGCTTCAGTACAGAGAAACTGCTTGTTGTACTACATACCCCTGGATTCCAGCCAGGCTCATCAAGGTCGATCGAAACAGGAGAAAGTGCCCAGACTTAATTTCCAACATGGCAGACAGTTCCCCACATCATATCTCACATCAAGAAGGTGCCTCCCTAAAGCAAGCAAGAGCAGCTTTACCATCTTACCATTAATAGTGAATAACTCCTTTGTTAGCTCTTCCACCTGCCCCTACTGTTGATAATCTGGGCGTCTGTTGTGTGAGGGAGAAGGATCACTTGTTAACATTGACTTGACTTTATAAATTTGTTAATTATTATGTTGCTTCTTTATTTGGTCATGGATTTCTAAGTCTCTTACACTGAGTTCAACACTCTAAAACAACTTAGACCTGTCACTGTATCCTCATTAGAGGAACTATAACCTTGTCCCAAAGGTCCTTGTGGGCTCAAAATTCACACAACAGAGTTGGTATCTTTAAAAGAAAACAGCACAAATGATAAGGTGCTGACTTTGAGTTCTGCTTTAATTTTGAGCTCCTGAACCCAAGACTATTACATTCTGGTTCAGGTATTGCTGTTCTGAATGAGAAAATGGGGTGAGGAGTGCAGATGGTTGGCTCCTAGAGACCTGTCTTTGTAAAAATTTTCACAGAGGAATGTGGCACAGAGCAAGAAGCAATCCTGGGCTCTGCAGCTGTGCAACCTGGAGAAATCAGCTCTCTGGGCTCCTATGCTCATCTGCAAGAAGAGGGCAGAAGCAACACTAAAGCACTTTGCAAGTTTAACACTCACTGCATACTTAATACAAGAATAAGCAGGGTGCTATAGTTGGTTCCAGAGAAGGCAATGCACCCCACTCCAGTACTCTTGCCTGGAAAATCCCATGGATGGAGGAGCCTGGTAGGCTGCAGTTCAGGGAGTCGCTGAGAGCTGGACACGACTGAGCGACTTCACTTTCACTTTTCACTTTCATGCTTTGGAGAAGGAAACGGCAACCCACTCTGGTGTTCTTGCCTGGAGAATCCCAGGGACGGGAAGCCTGGTGGGCTGCCGTCTATGGGGTCGCACAGAGTGGGACACGACTGAAGCGACTTAGCAGCAGCAGCAGCATAGCTGGTTCTGCTGCTTCTCCATCTGCTATGAGTAAGGTACTCACTGTATGTTGATATACACAACAGCATCAGACAACATAAAAACAAATGATTTATGAATTAACAGATTACCAAGATTAAAAATGAAATATGCATTGTTGTACAGCAGAAATACATTGTAAAGCAATTATACTCCAGTTAAAAAAATTTTTTAATGAATGACATATATACATGCATATGTATATACACAAATATATAGCACACACATATAAGTAAATAAAGATTAAAATATGTGTATATAATAAAAATTAAAAGTGTGTGCAAATAGCTCCAGAGAAACTGACTGGTCCAGACATGCAGCAGGTTGATGGCAAAGCCAGGTGGAAAGTCCAGATTTTCTAACTGCTTGTCAGATAATTTGCCCACTGGTCCAGGTGGGGGCAAATTATAAGTCACTAGGTACTGGAAGATTCAGTGAGATTCATGTTTAATGCTCCATGTGTGGCATGTTTCCTTCCCCACCATCATCAATAATGCATTAGAAAAAGCTGCACGTGCTGGTGACAGCATGGATCTGCTTTTAAATGGGAGCCCCCAAGAATTTACCCCTGCCTTTAATACCAACTCTATATGTAAATTTGCTGAGGAATAGCCTGAGAACATTTTTCAGAGGTGACCACAGGAATCCATTTAATGGGAAGTAGCGAAGAGAGAAGAAATTACCCAGCTTGTCCTTCAACTGAGGGGCAGTTAGCTCAAAGAGCACATGTTCCCCAGTTCCACCCTAGTATGTGCCCTGGGCAAGTAGCTATCTTGTTAGGTCTCAGTTCATTTTCAGGGAAATTCAGAAGCCAAAACTAGATCATTTTAATGACCCCTTACATGCTGAGATTTTATCTTGAGAAATTCCTGAAGCAAACTGCCTGAACTTTGGGCCAACTGTCCCATGCCTCTCTCAGGTAACTGAAAAAACTGTGATAGTTACTATTATCCAGTAGTAATAATAATGTTAAAATAGCTGTTGAGGAAGAGGAGCTTTGCATCTGTTAAATAAATCTTCTTTGTTGTTGTTTAGTCCCTAAGTCATGTTTGATTCTTTCGTGACCTCATGGACCACATGCAGCCTGCCAGGCGCCTCTGCCTGTGGGATTTTCCAGGCAAGAATCTGGAGTGGGTTGCCATTTCTTTCTCCAGAGGATCTTCACTACCCAGGGATCGAACCCGCGTCTCCTGCACTGGAGGCAGATTCTTTACCACTGAGCCACCTGCTGCTGCTGCTAAGTCGCTCCCCTGTCCCTGGGATTCTCCAGCCAAGAACACTGGAGTAGGTTGCCATTTCCTTCTCCAGCGCATGAAAGTGAAAAGTGAAATCGCTTAATCGTGTCCAACTCTTAGCAACCCCATGGACTGCAGCCTACCAGGCTCCTCCATCCATGGGATTTTCCAGGCAAGAGTACTGGAGTGGGGTGCCATTGCCTTCTCCGACTGAGCCACCTAGGAAGCCCCAAATCTTGTTTAGACTGAAGTGAAAAAGTAAACGAGCCAGGTGTACAGGCTCCTGCCCGCCCTTCGCTTAATACTCATTAAGTATTGAATTGCCCTTATCTCAGGAGCCATGCGCTAAAGCAGGCCTGGGACTCAGCTGGTGTAACTTAACTTTAAGGGAGTGCTTACCAGCAGGAAACTCACCTGCTTTTACCAGGTAAAAAGCTAAAAGCGACCTGACACTTCTGCTCTCGTCCCTGGCGGAGTCATGGCTCTGCGCTCCCTACAGTCCCTTGTGGGTGAGGTCACCTTCCCAAAGTTCTTGTGGATCTTCCGCAGCCGCCTCAGGCGAAAGCCCGACTCCCGGGGAACTTAAGCTGGTGGCTCCCTCCCATTTGGGGGAGGAAAAAAAAAATGACTAGAGTGGGGGTGGGGCAGGGATGGACCAAAAAAAAAAAAAGGGAGGAAAATCCTGCGAAACATGTTTTGGCAGGCCCGGCCTTCCGAGCCCTTCCATATGTGTTCCATATTGTGCAGACCCGGTCTTTGATGTTTTTCCTGAAAGTAGAGACATTATTCTTTCTCCAACTGCGCCTGAACCCACAAACAGGGAAACGGTGAGGCCGGGCCACAGGCCCCCAGCAGGTCGGCCACGTGGATGGAGGCGCAGCCCCGACACCCTCGTCCCCGGGCTCTCCCGTCGTGGACACCAGCCAGGCTGGACCCAAGGTGTCCTACCGACGGCAGTTAGGAGTCACCCGGTCATCTAACTCCTAACACCCAGTTAGGAGTTACCAAAAGGGCCCTCATGTGCCCACTGTCAAGTCTTCCTTCTCTTTGCCTCCCTCTACCTGTGCATAACTTTCTGCTGCTGCTGCTAAGTCGCTTCAGTCGTGTCCGACTCTGTATGACCCCAGAGACGGCAGCCCACCAGGCTCCCCTGTCCCTGGGATTCTCCAGGCAAGAACACTGGAGTGGGTTGCCATTTCCTTCTCCAATGCATGAAAGTGAAAAGTGAAAGTGAAGTTGCTCAGTCGTGTCTGACTCCTAGCGACCCCATGGACTGCAGCCCACCAGGCTCCTCGGTCCATAGGATTTTCCAGGCAAGGGTACTGGAGTGGGGTGCCATTGCCTGCCCTAAATCCGCTAGGGCTCTTCCTGGTAACAGGGAGTACCAGGCTGCCACCCACCGTGACCCAGAGGCAGAGAAGTCCTGGAAGTGACTCGGGGCACAAGCCTTCCATAATCCCAGCTCCTCGCGAGGGGGCAGAGCGGAGAGGGCTGCCCAGCAGGAGCAGCGGCATCAGAGCTTCCACCACTTCCGGGTCTCTGCAAGTACTTCCGGGTGTGCGCCACACGGACTGTGTAGGCGCGTGTGGTTAATTACAAATACTCAAGGCGAAGGTTAGAGCCAAAAGAGAGCAGTAAACTACCTTAGCCGATGGTAACATCCAGGTGGGTGACACTATAGCCTCTCCAGTTAGTCATGATCAAGACCCAGTTCTCAAGCACGTTAGCGTCTGCTCAGAGAAGGGGGATCCGAAGTGGAAGACCAGGGCGTCACTGCAGCATCCCTGCCCCTCCTGTTGTCCCAGGTACTCAAGCACGGCCCGAGTGCCTCATTAGTCAGGGTGAATTTCACCACGGACACGAGGCACAGCCTTTATGCACTTTGGCTTCCAGGAAGGTCTTGGTTGTCTGGGGTGAATCTGGCTTGAGGGTGAACTCGGGCTGGCGGACTCAGGTCGCCTAGAGACTCGCGGGTCAGGAGAGGTACACTGTCAGCAGAAATCGCACTGATGCCCTGTCCATTCCGAGGGTCAGCTGGAGTGAGCCCCCTTGTGTTTGGGCACTGTGTTGAAAGTAGGAGCTGATCTACCTGAGGTGATCTCGTTTACGAGCCTGACATTAACTGGATAGGCACAGGCTACACACATGCCCACCTTTATTTACAGTTGCTCTCAAATAATTGCTCCTTTTCCTTCGGAGCATCCGTCTGTCAACCATGATCTATTGTTTCAGCTCCTACTGTATGCGTAGATCTTTACCAGCTCTTTCAGGGATCCAAGGCCACAGAAGGCCAGTTTTCTGCCCGTGAACCTGGCTCAGAACTGGGTATTAGTGCGTTAGCAGAAAAAAGGGAGGGGGCACATTAAAATTACTTCTTCTGTTGCACTTTTTTCTGGAATGAATCAAAGGCACCAGAGAAGAATATAATATTTCATGCCTGGACCTGGGCTCCGCTTCCTTTTTCTGACCCTTCTTCAACCCGGCTTTCCCTCCTCAAGAGATCTGGAATTCCCCTTACTGAGGGTGGGTGGGGGAAGAGCCAGCCCAGGTAAGTATGGGAGCCACATGGTCTCCGGAATGGAGAAAAGGAAATCATCTCCAAATGCAACCGGGCAGGTGGGGGTAGATTGAAGCTGAAAAGGAATAGGCAATCTGGATAACCCCCCAGGAAGCAGACCCCAGACCCTGGTGGTGAGGTGTGAGAAACAGTCAACATTTGGAGTTCTGGAGTCTGAAGATTTTTGGCAGTTAGATAACTTCCTGATCTGCAGTAAAGCTCACGTGACCGAGAGGATGTTTCCGCAATTCTGTTGCCTGGCAACCGTCCTCTCTTTCCAAGTCTGCAAACTTAAGAGATTTTTACCAAGTCCCAGTTGAATGTGGTGCGGGCCAAATACGGACCCAGGAAGGAGTCCAAGAGAGGCAGCTCCATCTCACTGACCTATTGCCTCTCGAGCTCTCAACTGCAAGGTGACACAGAGGCTCCCTTTTTGGAATGGATTCAGGTGCCCCCGTTCTAGTGGCCAACCTGTCGGTTCTGGACACTCCACAGTGGTCCAAACTGAACTTTTTTTTTTTCTTTTTATGTATAATTGCAAGCGTTTTCCATGGTCCCAGCGCCCTCCTGGGCGTAATTAGGGCCTGACCATTATGGAAATATATGCAAGATGTTTGACTTTCCTTAGTGAAAAAATTTTAAACAGAGCCTGCCGCGAAATGCAGGATTCCCTCCGAAGCAGCACGCGGTGAGAGGGGCCCAGTACCTGCCAGTCTTGAACCCTTCTCTGCGTGGGTGAAGGCAGGGGGAGGGGCTGAGGACCCCAAGCCCAGGCGGCTCCCTACGACCCGAATCCCTGGGTTCTCCCACAGGCCAGTTGTTGTCGCCCCTTGGTCCCTGTGGCCAGCTGGCCACTGCATCATTTCCACTTCCAAGCCCCCTAGTCACGCATGTGGGGCATGGCTCGTTTGGCAGGTGAATAGGAGACCTTGCTCCACTGGCCTTAGGAGTCTGGGTTTTTGCACAGGTTCTGGTCCTCTTGGACCGTCTAATGTGGGGCCGTCTAATGTTGGCTTCTGAGACGTGCAGCGAGAGGGTAATAATAGAACAGACTGGAACACAGTCGCAAGAATGCAAGGGTCAGGTCTCGCCCACTGGGTGGGAGAATGCAAATTTCGGAGCAAATCGCTTATGAGACCGAAGGGATGGACTTGGGGACCCCCAGAATCGGCGGTCAGAGGAGGCAGGGGGTCGCCTAGGAAGCCACATTTCGTGGAAAGAGGGGATGGGAGTTCCATCACATCCTGCGTTTCTGGGAAAAAAACAACGGGGATTTCCCCAAAGACAAATACACAGAGATAAGGCTCACCAGGGCTAGAAGCGGCACTTTCAAACCCTTATTGGGCATAGGGCTCAGTTTTTCAAACGTAAAAACAAACTTCGCGAGGCCAAGATGCTGGCTCAAATCAAGTCCAGAAGCCAGGACTCAGCCCAGGCGTGCCTGTCCCTGAAATGCATTAAGGCACTTGCCACTCAGCCGCTGGCAAAGAGCTCAAGCGGGATCATCGCGACGTTCCTAATATTACAAGAGTCCTAGAACTGTCTGAACCCTTGAAGGCTTTGGGGGAAGGGATATCATCCTTAGGAAAGGAGAGACTTACCTTAAACCTGCCGCTGGGAGGAAGTTGGAGGTAACAAGTCTCCCTAAGTAGCCAGGAGTGTCTTAGTCTAGTCGTTTCACATCACTGCCTTCCAGGATGGCACCTTTGCACCCTGCGAGCCTCGATGCCCACTGTCGTGCGCCTGTCGGCCGGCACGGAGCCGAGGCAGCAGCTGGGGGCGTTGTCGCCGGCGCCATCCCCACTCAGCCAGCGTGCACAGCCCAGCTGCTCTAGTGTTCTCATTTTGAGCCGTTTCTTTTTGGTTTTGGCTTAAGAAATCACCTTGGTCATGAATAACTGTAATAATATCACTGGTCCGACTATTCCGGAGAATCTCCCCTGAGGCGGCGGGCGCGGTGCCCCTCCAGTACCACCGCCGGTGACTAGAGCCCTGAAGGAGAGCAGCCCCGCTTGCAAGTGCCCTTCCCACGCGAAGAACCCCGGAAATACTGAGCTAGGGAGCTGCGCTCTAGAAACCGTGTGGAAAAACCGAGCCAAGTGGAGACAAACAAGCTTTAGCTTCGGTTGTTGGTAACTCAGGCAGAGTTCTGAAAGCTCTTCGAATGTTGTGCACAATTACTTCCCCTTTCCTTTCTCTTCTTAAAGTTTCTGGTCCTTTTCATTTCCGTCTCGAATGCCTTGATTTTTACTCTTTCCAGACTGAGTCCCTGGAAGGAGAGGAGATTTCACTTCCGGGTTAGGGCATTCTGGTCGGGGGAAGAAAAACCAAGTTCAACCCAAACTGGCGACCTAATCCCAGTCTCTGTTCAGTCTCTTGGATTTGGTGTTCCTAAAGTTGAATGTGGCCAACCCGCCACAAGTAGGGGTGGAAATGATGGTAGAGGATGACGAAGGAGAAATCCACGTGTGCATTGCGGCTCCCTAACTTGGTTTGTACTTGTCTATCTAGAGTCAGATAATACATCACTGTTTACTAAACAAAATCGCAGGGTAGGGTTCCTAGTTCCTAGTTGGCAATTAGGAACTCACTATAGTCACTCCCCCTCTTTCCCACTCCCCCATGACTGTAAAATGAATTCACGTACCCTGTAGGGTTTTAAAAGTCCTGTTAAAGGACCACTCATTTAGCTGCCTCCAGATTTGGAATAGTGTTCCAGAGGAAATGAGGGTCCAGAGCTCTTAGATTAAGCAGAAATTCAAGAACTGCTCCAGAACTTCCTCTTCATGCCCGAAGGGAAAAGAGGGCTTAACACAGATGAGTATGGCCTCAGGGGCTCTTTAAAACAATTTGTCCTTAATGCCCTCCTGGAACCACTCCTCTGTGCTGCTGACTGCCCTGAAAAGAAGGATGTGGGCTCCTGCTCCATAATGCTCTTTCCCAGGCTCAGCATCAGGAGAGTAAAGAAAAACGGAATGGAGAAAGTGAATAGAGGATGGAGGGGCTCTGGGCTGGGATTGTCTCTGTAGGAAAGGAAACAGGAAAAAATTGCTTCCCTAAGCAACTCTCAAATCACAACCATCTCCTGCCACAGGCCTGCACATGCCCCTTCCCTACCTTCTGGCTCATCATACCTTCTGCAATGCCTCAAATCCAAAATCCAAAGCGTTTTTTCTAGAGTCACCAGAACACCTCTCTGTGGATGAAAGGGGAGCCCAGGACCCCAAGAGGCAACCACCAAACAAGTGCTGGGAGGTTGGACACACACAAATAATGATGTTTGGGAGGTGGGGCTCCCAGGGTTTCACTACCAAAACTTGATACATTAGTTTCCAAGGCCCCACACTCAGTCCTCCTCCCCCAGCTTGGGGTCCCTTCTGCTCACTGGGCCAACTCTAAACTGTAGCCCTGATAATTGGAGAAAAAACTGAGGCAGCTCTTGGAAGTTAGGAACCATGTGAATCCCTTCCCAGGCCTCCCTAGTCTTGAGGGGAGAGCTCTGGGCTCACGTTGGATATTAGTGAGAGAGCAGAAACTAATCCAGTGAATTAGAGTTTCAGTCTCAATGCTGGTGTGGTGGGGCACAATAAGTGACACTGAGGAATATATGTGATGGATGCTGGGCTCCTGAGTTGAAGAGAGTCTGGGAACTTACAGTATCCTGGATATTTTGGAGGAAGTGGTAGAAAAGCACTACAACTTGTATAGTGCCCAAAGCTTCAAGTTCCCACTCCCGAATTTCCCATGACCTCAATCAGCCTCTAGGAATGCATGTTAGAGGCTCATGGAAGGCAGCTCAACTCCCTGTAAAGGAAACCAGGAGACTTGGCCCTTAGAAGAATGTAGTAGGTAGGTAGTAGAAGAACTACCTACTAAAGTAGTAGTGGGCCTGGAGTATGTTTGGAGGCACAGATCCATGGCTCTGGCCACGTCCCTCATCTCTGCAACTCAGCTTCCTTGCAGACACACAGGGTTTGGAAATACTCCTCTTACAGTTGGTGAAGATTAAACAATATGGAGCCTGCAAACTGCTTCACACATAAGGGACTCTCCTTAGAACTTATTTCCTTCCCACCCTCACCAAAGCAGATATAGCTTCCCTTGATGGAAGAACTGAGGTGGGATCCTGAGGAGCAGCAGAGGATCATTCTCAACTTCCCTGGACTCTTCAGACTGAAGCTCAGGACGATGGCTTCAGTCCTGCTTAGGTGCCCCCTCACTATACCTTGCAGCACACACAGGGAACCCAGGCCTGGGACACAGGGGAGGGCCAGGACCATGTTGTTGACTGTGGGGTCCAGTGGGGTCCAGGGCACTGTCACTGGACTCTAAGGCTCCTTCTGCCCTTCCTCTGGGAGCAAGTGCCACTCCACAGAAGCCACCCAACAGCCAAAGAGTGACTCCGTGCAGGAAGCCGGGCTTCCTCACCAGCCTGACCTCTCCTCTGCTCTGAAGCTCTTGAGCCTGGTCTTGGGCTCTAGCCCCACCCCAACCCCAGACCCCTCAGTGCCCAGATGCTACCCCTTGGGCCCCAGACTCCTGAAGGGAAGGTAGGACTTACTATGCAGGCCAGGTTTTACTTCTTGTCTTGCTCCTGGTATGAAGCAAGGCTTTGTTCATTGAACAATCGCCCAGCTAGCAGCACATAATTACCAAAACCTAGAACAGTCCCCACATCCATTTCCTCCCCCCACAACAACCATCCCCTTTCCCGCCCTTGTAGGCCAGGGCTAAGACCTCTTCCATACCTGTGTGCTCCCACCCAGCAGCGACACCAGGACCACCTTTGTAGGGTCTGAAGATAGATCTCAGGAGAGGAGAGAAGGAAGCCTACAAGGCCACGGGCTGAGAAAGCCATCTCCTCACCAGAAGAAGGCCCATGAAGGCTGTGATTGAGGGAGGGCTGACTTGGTGCATGGAAGTATTTAGCAGGTTCAGTGTTATTACTGCCTAACAGGGTGTTAAAAGTAATATGAATGTGAAATACTGTGGGAAAAACGTAGTTTCCAAAGCCAGTAGCGAGGCCCCTCCGTGGCGGCCTGGCCTGCAGGGTGGAGTCAGAGTCTGGCTGCCCCGTGTGTTGCGCCAGGAGGCGCTGCGGCGGCCAGGGACCGCAGAGCGGACTTGCCGGGAGAGATTAGGGACCAGAGAGGGGACGGGATGCGCATCGAGACTTCGGGAGGTGGGGGGAGGTCAGCTGATAGCACACCCAGGAAATCTCGATGACGCTTTCCCCTCCTTATTTGCCAAGGTTGACACCAGGCGGCTTCACCACCTCCCTACTGAGTGCACAGAGAAAGACTTGGAGTTTTAAAATGGATAACCAGCACGTGGTAGGTTAGGTGGAAAACAAGATTATACTGATTTTATGGGACGACCTATCCAGCCACTGGGTAGAGACGAGGTGTGCGGGTGTTTTCTGCAGGAGGTGGGATGGAGGCGAAAAGGCTAGGTCCTAGTTGATGTAAATTTCTCCAATGGATTCCAGATCAGTTGCACACAAACCCGGCAAGCTTTCTCACTGTGCCCTGCAGACGCGGACCGGTCCTCGCGGTCTGACCATAACCCCGTACCCCCAAACACACAGCTCCTGGGCCTCTCCCAAACGCGCTGTCAGGCGCCCGAACCACCAGGCCACGCACGGATCGCACCCGGCGCTGCGTGCCACTCAGACACCTTCTCCTCGGGTGAGAGCAGGGCCCTGCAGCAAGGCCTAGAGGAAGGAAGTCCCGGGTCCCGTTCTCCCCGCACAGCGGAGAGCTACCCGCTCCAAGCTGGGTTCCGGACTGTCGCCAGCTCTTACAACGCAAACGCGCTCCGCGACCTCGGCTGGAGCAGCATTGCGGCCCGGAGGACGAGGTGCTAAGGCCCCGTTTGGACAGGTGCCCCTGCATCGTCAGGCGCCTTGTCAGCCTGGAAACGCTTGTAGGGCTCGCTCGGGGCTTTCGGGGGCTCGTGCTGGACGAGACAGCCTGCCTCGCTCTGTCCGCGTTTCCAGAGAGGACTGCAGCAGAGCTGTGGGGCGCCGGCGCTGGCGGTGGAAGACTGTAAAGATCGGGAGAAGGATCCGTAGCTCATTCTTCTGAAGCGCAAGGACTGAGCGTGTTCACGAGTGGGTGACAGCGGTGGCCCCAGAAAAACTCCACGTTCGCAAGGTAAATCGGGTCCCCAGTACCGTACGTCTGCAGGGGCGCGCGTGCAGGCGAAGGGGAGGTGGGCGCGCAGGGGCGGGAGCGCGCAGCTCGGCCGGGGACGCACCCGCGCGGCTGGAGGCTGGGGCAGTACGGACCCGGCCGTGTCTGCGAGACCCCGGTGCTCACGAGGCCCCACCCTCTGGGTTCTGTCCCGGAGGCCTGAGCCTCGCGAGTCGCTCCCCGCGCGCCTGCACCCATAGCCGTGAAGACCCGAGTGCGCGACTGAGACCGCGTCCGGGCGCGCGGCCCCGGCGGGCAGGCCAGGTTCGCAGCTCCTGCCCGGGCTCCGCAAGCCTCTCGTCGCCGCGGGCCAGCCTGCCCAGTGAGCTCACTTCCTCCCCGGCTAACGGACCTGGGGCGCTGGGCCTGCTGTGGACGACATGCGCGAGATGCGGGCAAATCAGCTGGGAGGAGAGAAGTCAAAACCTCTACCAAGAAAGGAAATGGCCTCCTTCGTGGTCCAGCTCTGAGCGCCGGCCGTAGCGGGGTGGGGATCCGAGGCGCCAGGGGAGAGGCATCCTGGTGCCCCGGCCTCGGCCCAGAGGCCTGCGTTTCTCCCCGTTCTTCTTTTTCCCCCAACCCCTGGCCCCCTGGTTTACTCCTCTAGTTTTCACCTGTGTTCAAAACTTTGATCTGTGGGCACGTTTACAAAGTCATTTAGCATTTTAAAGTCGGCAGCAGCGGAGGGAGTATTACAAATAGGCTCCGATTTAATTGGCTGGTAATTCTCTCCTGCCCCTTTAATTAAACGGAGAGTCTAGTGGTGCTTCGGAGCCCGCAAATGATTATGACAAGCGTATCTTATATTTACATTAAAATGCTGTCCCCAGGGTGTAATTCAAGCCAGGACTCCATTTATTTCGAACCTGACCACCGAGGCCAGAATACAGCTCCCCAGCCCTGGAAGGACGGTTGGTGGGGGCTGTTTAGTCTCCTTGCTGATTTTTTTTTTTTTTTTTGTCCAGTTCTATTTCTGAGGCTTAAGGGAAGACCACCGATGGCTTCTGAGGCCCCAGAGAATCTTCAGCCTCAGACCCCACCGAAACCCACGCTCAAAGAATGAAAAAAACATTTGTTTTTAAAAGCGCGAATTTTGGCAAAACCAAGAGCCGCCCTGGTGGTGCCTTCACCCAGAGAGGCACCCAAGCAGAATCTTCAGCCAGGACAGCGACCGCATCAGCCGTGCGGTGGACTGATTCCACGCAGAGTCCAGCAGCCGGGCTTCCTGACCGCGGCTCTCCTCCCGCGCTCTCTTCGTCGCCACCTCGCCTTTCTCTGATCCACCAACCTCCCTCCGCGATTCCCCAAGAATCCTCGCTTGTTCCTCGGCCCCGGTCGCTGCCTCTCTCCGGCCAGGGACGCAGCAGCACCAGGCGCGCTCACCGTGGGGCCCCGCGGCTGTCCCCCGCGTGGCCTCCGCGCCGCCTGACAACTCCCAGGCTCTAAGCGAAGCGCGTGTCACCAGATCCACCAGCGCTTTTGATGAGAGCTGCCTCACTGCTTTGCTTTTGGAAACATCATGCCTTCTTCCCAAGAGAGAAGAGTGTTTTCCTGGACTGTCTTAAACACACACACACACACACACAGGACAAAGTATCTGTGAAAACAGCCTCCAATAGCTGTTGTGGAGTCCAGTAAAGACTTTTAGGAAATATGAAGACTGGCCTCCAGGAACCCACCCCCAGGTTATCACTTTTCTGGCGACCTTTCTTCCCACCTCAGTCTCCACATCTCTCTCCTTTTTTTTTCTTCAAAACTTTTCCAGCCGCCACCTCCTCCTTATTTCTCTTAAATAGGAGACCCCTGGAGATAACTAAGGCGAGGAGAGGAACCCACTACCCCTAGTTTCACTCATTAGTGGCTTGTGCTGGCCAGGGACCAGAAGCTTCTCTGAGCCTGAGTCTTCTCACCTGTGAAAAAGAGATTAAAACTCCAAAGTCCCACTTCCACTCTGAAATCCTATACAGTTAAGACAAAACTTTTCTCCTGAATTTCCAAAAGACTGAAGATACATACACATTCTAGTAATGTTCTGTGCCAAGACACAGATAAGGACATTTTAAACTTCTGCTGGTGCCCTTTTTGGCTGGTTCCTCCCAGACCAGCCTTCCTTTCCAGGAATGAAAAGAGCCTCAGGGTGGAGAACACCAGGGGTAGGTCTGATCACAGCCACCATCCAAGACCACTTATGGTCACATGATTCATTAGGACCCTTAATCCTCATCTGACCCGCTGATTCAAGCACTGCCAGTGAAACCTCATAAAACTGGCCAAGAGGCTAGCCAACATATGCGCACACTAATTAGAGTTATGCGAGCGTTAGGCTTCCAGTCTGATGTACAGCTCCGGGGCTGCAGGGGGCAGGGGTTTGGGGTCCTTTTCACCTACCAATGCCCTTTAGTCCTACCAGAACATTATTTGAACTCAGTGGGTGATCTGAAAGCTACCCCTGCTTTGGAAGGTGGCTTAACCATAGTAACTAAGGCTAAAATCCTGGCAGTGGGTCCTTAAGAGGGACAGGCAAGAATCTCCTCAGAGGCAGACAAGAGAATCAGCAGTGAGCTTTTGCTGTCATTATTATTATCTAGTATTACTATGAGAGAGGGCCGGAAGAATAACAAAGTGAAAGAAGAGAGATTTTTGGCATTAATAGAGTGAATTCTTAATAACCCCATCCCTGAACACAAACACATACACACACACACATGCACGCACATGCACACATGTGCAGTCACACACTTATAGAGTAATAGCTATATTTCATCAAGAAGCTGAAGATTCCTCTTTCAACCCCACTGACAAGGATAAGGGAAGAAATCATAGTGAGGAGGCTTCCACCATCGACTTGAGCCAGTTTAGCATCTGCAATTCTGGCCAGGTACCAGGAAGTCACAAAACACCCCAGATAGCAGAACTGGCCCCATCCCTGGCAGGGGGCCCTGTGTATGGCAATTTTCCTACAAGGCATGTCTTCTCCATCTGCATCTGACTCCTAGATAGAAAATGGTCGGGGTCAGTCACTGTTGGACAGTAAGACCCCTGAACCTCTCTGAGAGCTGCCCTAATGTAACTGATGTAACTGGAGGTGCCATCTGCTTTGTATAGGGAGCTGTCAACTCTGGCTTTATTTTTGTCTCTTTAGATTTCAGAGGGCAAAATACCTGAGGTCTATCAAACCTACATACACTAACTTGTTACACTACAGAATTTATCTCAGTTGTTTTAAAATACATGTGCATTTCCCAATCTCCGCCCCACCCCCACAACCCCACTCAATTTGTAACCCATACAAAATATTTACAGACAAAACATGAGAGAACCTTTCTGAAAGTAGGAGGAAATGTATTTGTGACTTACTTGATGCCTAACAATTTAGTCCTTTGAAATTTAATTGGGGGGAGGGACACACCAAAAAATGAGAAACCACGTTTTTTCAGTTCTAAATTTGATCACCTCACTCTTTCTGTTTGCTTTTCTTCCTTTCTTTCTTCCCTTCCCCGTTACTGTCTGGATTCAGCAACACAGTTTGGAGCCTTAGGGATCATTTGTTCTGCATGTGCCCTATCTTCTCTTTCACTGATATTTTAAAATTACAGTCAGGAGGCATCTCACAGCGTGACCAGATTGTATTTGACATGAGCCTCTTTAAGTTCTTCAAAGCTTCCAGAGATCTGCCCCCATCCCCTAAGCCCTCCTGATCAGCAGAACAGATACAAATGGAGTAAACTGTAGCCTTCTGGATTCATAGCAATTCCATTCCTATTTGCTTTTCTATGCAGCAGGGAGCTCTGGAGGACTATGAAAGAAATGAATAACAATGAGAAAGAAACTGGACTGATGGAGAAAGGCTATTCACATACATGTTTTGTATATTTTTGGATTGTGAGAGTGTACTGCCTATTCACGAGAAATTAATCTCAGGATATATATGATAGATGCTGGATGCTGAGTACTATTAGACATAATATCATGTCTTGAGTAGGAGGATCTGGAGTCCATTTATGGAGAATATTGGATTGAAAAATATGTAATAAACT
Source organism: Oryx dammah (assembly GCF_014754425.2). Lineage (NCBI taxonomy): Eukaryota > Metazoa > Chordata > Mammalia > Artiodactyla > Bovidae > Oryx > Oryx dammah. The sequence continues at coordinate 5,772,573 of NW_024070185.1, forward strand.
TTGTTTTGTTCCATGGGTTATAAGTTGGAAATGTGACTAGAAAATAGTATTTTAATGCAGAAGTGTACGGGGCTTCTGCTTCCCTGATGGCTCAGACGGTGAAGAATCTGCCTGCAGTGCAGGACATACAGGTTTGATTCATGAGTCGGGAAGATCCCCTAGAAGAGGAAATGGCAACCCACTCCAGTATTCTTGCCCGGAGAATCCCATGGACAGAGGAGCCTGGAGGCCTACAGTCCATAGGGTTGCAAAGAGTCAGATACAATTGAAGCGACTGAGCGCGCGCACACACACACACGTAGAAGTATAGAACGTTAGGTCAGGCAGAAGGTAATTCCTCTTCTGTTCTCAGAAATGAATATTTGCCAATTGAAAGCCATTGGCTCATCCAGTTAAGCCAGATCACTAGAAACACTGACTTGCAGGACGGACCAAACCCTCAGTGCCAAGGGGAAAGGCTGAGCTAGAACACATTTGAAGGACTGACACTTTCTAATAATGTTTGAAAACGGACAATTTCTTGTATAAGGAAGAGGATACCCTTTCTCAGAAATGGTTGCCTGTCAGTACATTCCCACTCTTACCCTTCTCAGGGTGGGCTGAACACTTCACAATGGCAATCTGCCATTGCCCTAGGCTTTAACCAACTGCAAGTTTCTTGTTAGGCTAATTCTACTCAGGAAGCCTACACCAAAAAAGAGACTAAAAATTCCTCTAATGATATTAACTCAGAAACTAACGGATCAACGAAGCAGTGAGTTGAATAACCAACCCACTCCATCCCCAGATCATTAAATAGTCCCTGGATGCCAAAAAACTTTTAGTGAGAACTGCCATGCTCTTTAAAAAGTATGGATAAACAACAAGGACCTACTGTATAGCACAGGGAACTATATTCAATATCCTGTGATAAACCATAATGGAAAAGAAATTAACACAACATTGTAAATCAACTATACTTCAATAAAAAGTTTTTAAATGTGCAAATAAACAACTCCACCCCAACTGGCAACCCATCTCATCAGCTCACACTGGAGCTTACACCGCCTGCAGTTTTTCTGGGGGCATAGTCCCTGATGGTAAACAACTGAAACCACTCCTGTGGCAAAGGTGAATTGCAAAATGAAAGGGACTTTTAAAAACTTTAATGTAAAGGTATGGTATATAGAAAAACCACATGGGAGATTATCTCTGCTCTACTCACTCATGTTAATAAACAAGCCTCCCATAAACACAGAATCAGACCCTCTTTTCCCATGAAAACAGGTGGTCATCTGTGTAATTTCTAAGGAGGTACTGCTTGGTTATGTCAGAAAGTGGGAGAGATTTCAGCAGGGGGGCCAGGAGAAAGAACAGGGCAATGTTTGTGAGACCTCCAAAGGTGGCATTTGGGGAAACCAGTGAAGCAGGAAGGAAGGGAAGGGAGTTGAAAGAGCCCTTGGTTTCTCCAGCTGTTATCAGCAGTTTGAACACGTGGAGTCAGGGTTTTCTAAAGACAAGGAATAGAAAGTACAATTTTTTCCCCCACCTCCTTCCACCCCCATCTCCCTCCACCCCCTCTTCCAAGCAGGTCTTCCCCCAAATGAATATCTTCAGGCTGGAGAGTTTTCCTCCTGCTGGGAATGTGCAGAGGCCACTTTTAGAGCCAAATATCATCATTTAGTAAAACTCACAGTGTGGTTATAGAAGCAACAGAAGGAATCAAGGTGTTTGTGCTAAAAAAAGACTGCAAGATCAGGTCTGGCTGGGAGTGGGAATATCCAAACGGGTTCTTCATATTTCACGTTTTATAGACAGTCTTTTCCCTAAAGGATATACTTTCATTAGGTCATAAATGCACCAACAGATGAGAGAGGCAAGGAGGGTATGTGTGTGTGTGTGTGTGTGTCTGCGCACGCGCACGCCCTCTCGATTTGGGCGTGAGGATAAGCGGGTCTTAGTAGGAGGTGGGATCCTGGCCGAGGGTGCCCGCCGCCCACTCCCGCAAGCAGAGGTCAAAGACCGCCCCGTGGAGGAGCCCTAGGAGAGCCTTCCTCTCTTCTGCCTTAGCTCTTAGGTTTCCGGTGGGTCCACCAAAGCTCCTAACTGCCCAAGGTCCAAGCATTGACTCGCTACAGGCCACAAAATGGGTAGAGGGCTGACATGCTTTTTCAAGAGAGTTTGTTAAACATTTTAACTCAGAAAAGTTTCCTTGTTGAGGCCTCTGTGCCAGAGCCTAGGAAGAAGGGAAATGGATTTTCTGGCGACTTTCACTTCCCGGTCGGTAGACCTGGATTGGAAAGATTTACCTCCTCCAGCGCCCAAGAACTGCGACTAGGCGCCCTGCTCCAGACGGGACTGGGTTCTGTAGACGTGCATCCCTCGTCACCAACCATCACCCTGGCTTTTTTCAGCCCATTTCTCCAAGAGCAACTGACATCAACTCGCCGCCTATATCGAGTCCCGGAAGACGTTTCAATCCGCAGCACTGATTTCACACTTAAGCAGTCGGTAGCAATTTTGAAATTATTGTGTAATACCACCTGGATGATATATTGTCTGTCTAGGCCAGATTAGCAAGCCACGCGCGCATACATTATGTTTAAATCACACCCCGAAACGAGAAGAAAATGTTTCAGTAGGGATCTACATACCGCAGAGGGAAACTAGAGCAGTAATTATTTCCCTCTTTTCTGATTTCCTGTTTCTAAAGAAAGCACTGGTATCGAGGACGAGTTAGGTAATGTGAACTAAAAGGCTAGCAGGTCGCTGTCATTTAAGCCCAATCACAGTTCGTAGTTCAAGGAAAACTGCCTTTAATTGACACCGTGTATATATTCTTCTGCTACTCTCGGACTCCCCACGCAGGGACGCCCCCAAGAGTATTTATTTCTAGGGCTGGAAACAAAACAACTAACCCGGTCTGCCGCGTAAGAGAGCGTTCCAAGATGGACTGCCGGAGAGAGGCTTTTTGACCCCAGTGGAAATTAGTCATATTGACAGACGCCCGGGGAAGGTAAATTACCCCGCGCGCTGACGTTACGCAGAAGCACGCCCGGTTGCAACTCCGCCTCGGCGCCCGCGGGGCCAGAGGCTCTGTTAGTCTCTCCAGATTCCGATAAATCCCCACTCTACTTCTCTGGGACTGGGATTTCAACGTGAAGGAGACGGGGAGAGCGGTAAAAAGGTGCTAGAGAGGAAAAGGGCAAGAGCAAACCAAAAGAGTGGAGGGGAAGAGAAACGCTGTGCGCCCAGGGCAACCTGGACCGAGACCCAGAGCAAAGGAGCAGAGTCCGCAGGGGAGGGAGGGAGGGAGGAGGCGGGGAGGGATAGGGCCGAGCTGCTCCCCGCTCCCAGGTCCGCCACTTGGGAGGTCCCGGCCCGAGCACAGGCCTGGCCAAACGTCCCCCCGGGAGGCTCGCGGCTCGGGCGGGGTCGCAATTACACCTCGGCTCCAGGCGAGGACTTAAAAACCGAACGGCGGGGGCTGCTGTCTGGAAGCAAGGCCCCTGCGGTCATCAGAGGGGGGCCAGACCCGTGCACAGGAACCTTTTACAAGGCATGTGGGTACAAGGAAAAAAAAAATCAAAATAAACCACTTTCATCCAGCGTGGGCCGTGAAAATAAAAGCTGCCTTCTAAAGAGGGCAAGCGGGAGTTTTGAAATTCAATGTGTGTTTTGCTGTTATATAAAGAGTTTTGTGATTTTACCTGATGACCAGGGGAAAGAACTGTCAGATTGTTTTTCTCCAAGAGAGGGCTGTAATAGGGGGTTCACAGATTTCTGTCAAGTCATCTTTTGTCCCCGGACTGCAATCAACTGCATACATCCATACAGATCATTATACAAAGTGTAGAGGGAATACTGCGAGACTGGGTTATTACTGACTTAAAATAGGACGTAGTGGTCCTCCCTCTATTCTGAGTTTGCAGAGGGGGCAGAAGGAAGAGTCTAAAGTGTGGCCTCTGATTTCACCAGAAGTTGCACCTGAAGACTCGGCTACAAAAGGCCCAAGTCATCAGGGCGTAAAGACATGGGGAAATGTGCCCAGCGGCTGCCGGGTGGGCGCCCAGCTAAGCCCCGGCCCGAACCCTCGAGGTGCAGAAGGCGGTGCCTCCAGGGCAAGCTGGGGCCGAGGGAGGCCGACAGCTCTCTTCCGACCCCCAGCACCTTGGGCCTGGCGTCTGCGGTATTTTTAGCTCCTCTCCGGGTTCCATAGAGACTCTTTTGTAAGCGGATCTGAGACTTTCCAAGCTGCCCTTACTCGGAGGGGTGTGGAAGTAGGCGGAGGCGGCTGCACGGGTATTCTGAAGGAGAGACCAATGTCTTTAAAGCAAAACTCGCTCTCTCCCGGTTTCTGTCCTTCCTTTTCTCTCTTTCGCCTCCGCCCCAGGTCCGTGGGAACACGCCGAGTGCCTGAGTTAAGAGGTCTGGATGGTTGGGGTCGAGAAATTGGAGCAAAATCAGGGTGCCCCGAGCGCTCCGCCTTTCACCCTCTCCCGTTCGCCCCATCCCCCTCCGCCTGGGCACCGTTGGGAGGGGACAGCACCTCGGAAGGAATCTCCATCGCTTCCGAAGAGATAGCGAAGGGGCTGTTTAATTGTCAGATAAAAGTTTAAAGTAAGTCCAGTAGTTTCTGCAAAGGAGTTTCCAACCCCATGTGTGTCCAGGAGTACAAAACTTGGGGCCCAGACTGGGAGCTCTCAAGTGGGCGGATGTTGATGGCTTGGAGAGCTGAGTCTCCCTGCGCCGCGTCTCACCTGGGAGATGCCCTGGTCCAGCTTCCGCCGCCCCGGTCCCCCCTACCCGCCCCGGTTCACGCCGAGCCCCAGAGGCTCTCGAGGCCGTCCGCACGCCCTTCCCGGTCCCGAAGGGCAGCCCCCGCCTCCTTCCCGGGCTCTGTACGGCCACTGAAATTGTCCCGGCGGGCAGAACGGCGCTCCACCCGGGAGAAACGCGGGAGGGAAGCTGGGGGCCAGGCCAAGTGGCTCCGCTTCCTCCTAAGGTTCAGTCTCCAGCCCTCCCCATGCTGTCCACCCCGGCTGCCTGGGGTGCTCCGAGGGGCCCTCGCATCCCCGACGCTGCGCCCCTACCCACCGGATTGCCTTCGGGGCCCTTGGGTGCGGAGTCGACGGCGCGGCGCTGGGCCGGGCGAACACGAACGACCAGGGCCGCCAGTCTGCACCGTTAGCAGCCTGGTAACCTTGCCGGTCTAAGATGCTCAGAGGAGGTGGAAGCGCAGAGAAAAAAGAAAAGGAAGGGGTCGGGGCGGGGGGAGCCTAACACACACACACACACACACACACACACGCAAGCAAGCAAAACCAACTTTGGTGTTGGGCTTTTTCAGTTTCACACGAAGCGACCTGGAGTATCTGGAGAAGGTTTTTGAAGACGTTTAGGAGGGAGGGTGAGTTTTCGGCTGAGAAACTCAATCTGCCATACAGTAGCGGCCCCATCTGGGATCTGTCACTGCTGACAGCACCACAGGGCACCGCCGTGATCTTCTGCACAGCCTGCACTCCCCGGAATACCCTCCTTAATCAAAGGATGTCTGCGCGCGCCCGGGCTCAGCTGACCGCCGGGAGCAGAGAGGCTGGTGAATTCCACCCCCCCTCCCCGCCCGCCCCCTCCCTCCCCACGGACAGAGCCCTGGCCCCTTGTGTCTCCCTAGCACATTCATTAAAAGCGGAAAAGAGACAGAGGCTGATGTCATTGCTCTCAGAAGATCATAAACGTAAAAGAGTCATCCTGTGAGAATCCCTGAAAATGACTTTAATGAATAATTTCAGAGACAGTTATGGCTCTGGGTGATTACTGAGCGAGAATATGAAAACCAGATTTGCAAAGTGAAGGCGATGGTCAGGCGGCTCCGCGGCCACTTTCTCCCAGTAAAACCGCATCAGTTTTCTTTCATGACCAAGTTCTACTCACAGAGTCAGTCTGAGTTTTCTTCTTCAAAAATAAAAGCAACACATGCAGTTTTTGTTTCCTGTGTGGCTGCCTTACCCTAAAGACAAAATGTCAGCTCAAGGCAACAACAATTCACTTTAAACAGAAGGGAATCCTGTACTGGCATAGTGGCTTACTTCTTTCCAGAAGGGAAGAAGTATTTACTGCCATCTTAATTTAGAATGATACCTTTTTTGGCCTCTTCTCTAGGCAATGAAGGTTGAAAACTCTCTGCCAGAGTAAGTGCACTGTTTGCTCTAAGTTCTTTCAGCAGGGAGAGCACCAAACAAGCAAACAGCAAATGACCCCACGTCCTACTGAAAACTGCATGTCTCCCTGACTCCTGAGTTCTTGCTCACCAACGAATTGAAAGATGGTTTGGTGCTAAAATGAGGAATGACATTTAGAAACCCTCCATCTGGTCCCAGGAAAATATCAGGTTGAGTCTGGTTGTTCAGGATTAGTTGTGCATTAAATATACTATTTGAAAAAATTGGGTTGTAAGTTGGGGTGGGGGCTGGTGAGTACCCTGTGATCCTTTCTGTAAATGGTTTAGCTGCCTGCAATCCTGTCTCCTTTGCTTAGAAATGGGAACAGGGATTCATTCTCTGGGCCTGTGGGCCATGTTGATTCATCCCATTTAATTCAAGTAAAAGTTGATGCATGCTAAGTGCAAGACAGTATCACAGGAAGAAGTGATGTGTTTTTGTTGGTTTTGTTTGTTTGTGAGTGGTCTGAATGACTCAGAACACAGCCACTCTCCACTATTAAAGCAGAATCTGGAGAAGCCACTAACCAGCACCGTGCGGAATTACTTGGTGTGGCCTCAAGCACAGATAGGTACACCCTCCTCCACTTATTAAGGATCCAATCTCTAAAAGCTTCATTCTCTATCCCCACACCACCCCTATATTCCCCTCTGCTAGGGATATGGGTGGGCGGGAGGGGGGGGGGCAACCTCTCTTGTGATGCTTTCACCAACCTAGGAGGAAATGGTTCTCTTCCCTTCTAGATTACAAGACCACTTTGGAGTTTGCTGTACTGAGTTGCCTGGAAGAATTGAAGAGAGGTGAACATCTGTGAAATTTTCTCAACTGCATCTCCTGTTTATTTTAGATACCCTTAGTCCCCAAATAGATCTTCTCCTCACTACTCTCAAATCACGGTCTACGACTTCTCTTCCCTCTGGTTAAATTATCTGTAGCCTTTGAGTAAATGCTCAGCTTGGCCTTTGCAGCCTGTGCTGAAATAAATCACATCTTCTGGCTGTTTGAATCTTTGCTTTGCTTAGTTAAATAAAGGTGTGGGGCTGATCCGTGATATGGGCAATTCTGTCCCAGGAAAGACTTTAAATAATGCAGTCCTGGCCCTCCCCCATAAGAAAGCCATCCCCACGCCAATTGTCCAGTGTTTCACATGGGCCCTCCAGAGTGCCATGGGTGAGGGGCTGGCTGTAGTGAATGTGTGTGGCCTTAGGTACTGGTTCCCTAACTCCCTGGGGGTGTCTCGAAAGCTGAAGACTTCAGGTCTTACCCTGACTGGCTGAAGCAGAATTTCTGGTGGAGGTGGGGCTGTATCTATAATTTTACCAGGTTCTTCAGAGATTTCCAGTCACTAGAGTGGGAAGCTCAAACCTAAAGGATTCTAGAGTGGGATTCACACCAAAGATCAGGCCAGTGCCACAGGGCAGGAGGGTGGGAGGTCAGGGGTATCCTCCTCCCGGTACAGGAGTTACTCAAATATACCCAGCCTCTGCCCTGGGCACTGACATAGTAGGGAACAAAGCTGCCCAAGGCATCCTTCCCTGGCAAGTTGTCAGGGTTTGTGTCAAGAACATCTCCTGCGCGGGGAAGGGGAGGCAGGAGAGAGTCCAGAGCCTCAGATCCTTGGGCTGTAATAGCAGGTGCAAAGACGGAGGCCTGGAGAGACCTCTGGTTCCACAATCAGCGTCTCTCAGGCCGCCCAGCTGGGCAGGAACTATTTTGGCTCGAGGGTGTAAGGGTCAAACGGGTCCCAGTACCAGGAGGACGACCCGCCCCCACCCCCCACCCCTAAGAGCCACCTTCTCCTGGCAGCCCGACATGCACGGGCACCGCTGCAGGGGCCGCAGCTGTTGGTGTAGGAGAGCAGAACCCCCAGCGCAGGGATAGCGGAGGAGCGTGCGGTCGGGTCAGGACCAAAGGCTGGAGCCTTTTCCAGGCCGGAAGCATCAGACGCAGTGGGCCGGAAAATTTAAAGTGGGGACGGGCCCCGCCGAAGCGTTCAGCGGCCCCACCTCATCTCAAAAAAAAAAGAAATCAAGAACGTCTTCTGGACTAAAAATACATATTGAGAAAATCCCCGCGCACAGACGGGGGGCGCGTTCCAGCTGCCGGCCTGGCCCGGGAGGACTTGGCCACGCGGCCGCCGATTACACCCAGCTTGGCTGGGATGGCTCCGAGCCGTCTGCCCTGACGTCAGCCCGGCTCCGGCCGCGCCGCGGCGAGATAGGCAGCGCGGCTGGGCGCGGGCGCGGCGCTAATCACTCCCAGATGGCCCTAATAGCGGAGATAAAGACGGACCGAGCGGCCGGGAATAAATTTGTAATCAGGGCTCTACCATCTGATCATCAAAGCGGCCCAACTGCTGGGAGAATTGGAAGGGAATGTGTATTTGTGTATAGCGGGGGAGTCGGTTCAGCGGAGAGGCGGGGGGCGCGCTCCTGCACCGGGGCTGGCTTGGGCAGGGTGAGAGGGGACAGGAGAGGACGCTCGTCCGTGTGCCTGGGAGTCCCTGCCCCGCGTTCCCGGACGGCCGACACCCCGCCGCCGCTGGGGAGCTGAGCCTGGCCCCGGGACACCCGTTGCAGGCCGTGCGCGCTCGCAGTCTTCCTCTCCTAGAGCTGCCCCTCTCTTGCCAAGCAGTTAAACACTTGGTTCCCCCATTCACTCCCCCCGCCCCCCCCAACCCCCTTGGACGTAAATCCTACAGTACGGCTGGGCTTCCGGGGAAGCGGGCTGCCCCCGGCCTTGGGGCCTCTCCGGGGTCTTTCCTCCGAGGGGTGCGCGGGCTTCCACAGGCCGGGGCCCTAGTTGGCGCCCCCTCCTCGCGCGAGGATGTGGATGGACCCGAGAAATCAAGCCTGGTCGAGCGAATGGGTCCCCTCAGGTCAACAGATCCGGACAAGACAGGCGGCGCCCAGGATCCCGATGCAGCCCTCCCTGGGGCACAGGCCCCGCGCCTCCTCTCCTGGGCCGCTCGGCTAGTCACCTACCGCCAGTCCAGGGTCCAGATGCAGGCGCGTGGGTGGGACTCGAGCGCAGGGAGAGCGCGCGCGGCAGTGGAGGAGGACGTCGGGAGCAGCGAGCGCTGCTGGAGACAGGAAACGCTGAGCTGTTTCCCGCGCTTTGTAGAGCCAGGGCGCAAACGCAGCGCCGGCGAGTGGTACCGCGTGCCTAGTGTACTGCCCCTGCACACACACGCGCCTCGGGCCCTCGCAGCTGGCTCCGGTTTTCTCTGCAAAACTAATCTCTCGGAAGCAGCTCACATGCCCCCTTGGACTCCGTGTGGCTTTGCATCTAGCTGTCTCCCTCGGCTCCCTTTCCAGCGAAGTCCGAGTGCACACAACCCACTCCTCCTCTGGCGACCTCAACCACGCCGGCCAGTCCCGGATGGCGGCCAGCAGTGGTCCAGGTGAAGGGGCAGGAGTTCAGCCGCCCTCCAGCCCCGACGCAAACGCACACTTTGTTTTCCAAGGGGCCTGGAGGCTCCGTCCCTGGCGCCACGGCTGCGCCCACCTCAGGGCGGGGACGACCAGGCCTCCTGGTCGTACTAGCCCAGAGAAGGGCAGCTTAGGTGAGAGGCTCACCTTTCCTACGTGCCCGGACCTATTGGCTAACAGACTGGGCGGCTGGGGTCGCCCACCGACCCCCTAGAGCGTGGTCCTGGGATTGAGAAGGCAAGAAGAACTCCCAAGTGATCTTGCTGTCATCTTCTTGGCACTTCCATCTGAAAAAAACTCTGAAAGCCACAGTAAGTGTCCTGTCCTGGCGAAAGGTTCTGGAAACTTGCGGCTGGGAACAGGGTGTGTGGTCAGGTCCCTCTCTGTCGAGATTCCCAAATTACTTCCCAAGAAGTTGAGAATGGGTCTATTGGTCAGACGCGCAAGGGCGCGCGCCCGCGGCGGCGAGCCCTCGGCCCGCAGTGCTCCAGGGTTATCAGGCGCTCGGCCTGCGCGGCGGTCTGGGGCCCGTCCCTGACAACCAGATCCACCATCAATTTACCTTCCGCCGCCCCAGCTTCCCATTTAGCTTTTAACGTCAAATCCTGCATTTTTGTCGGCTCCGGCCTGTCTAGAGAGCTTGTGATTTCGCTGCAGGAGTGATTGCTTTTAACAAAATGGCAGCAACCACATTATCCAAGCAATTAAAACAGAGGCCTTTTAGCCAGTCCCACAAGGCAGGAGCTTGGGGGGGGGGGAATTTTTTTTTTTTTTTTGGAAGCAAAGGAGAAAGGGAGTTAAAGGGGGAAGAAATGTGTAGAAGAGAAAAGCATGGAAGCGTAGAAGAAACGCCTGCCTAGCCCAGCACTCCGTGCCCTGGGACTTGACAACGCGGGACGACATGTGGGGTTTCTTGCGAGTTGAAGCGTCAGGTTAGGGGGTTCGGCATCCCCCTGGGTATCGGGTCTGCTGGATGTCTGGCCCGTTGGGGTTGCCGGTGGGTTGGTTGGAAGGTCCAAGTGCTGGAGGGGTCCAAGCACTGGAGATGCAGAGCCCTAGGAAGCGGCGCGGCGGGCGGGCAGGAGGGCAGCGCGGGGGCCCAGGCCAGACAAAAGAGGCTTTTCTGGAGCGCGGGTTTAAACGCACGTGCAGCAACCCCAGGCCTCGTAGCGACGGTGCTGCCGGGGTGTTCTTATTTCCTTCTGCTGGCTTTTAACAGACCAGATAAAGTGTTAAACCCCCTAGAAGTGCGTTAAGGCCCAGATGACAAGGAAGACCAGCCAGCCCAGGCCCGCACGGGCACACAGGCACGTGAAGATAACTCCTGTTTTGAAAACCTCACTTCCTCCACCACCATACATTCCACGCCCTTGGTAAAAACTCCTTCCCTCCCCCGGTAGGGTCTGGCATCTTTTCTCTTGAACGGATTAGCGTAAAGACGCAAGGGGCGGCAGGAGAGGGAGGGAGGCACTCGGTCAAACGGACAGCAATCCCAAGAGTAATAGAAAATCAGGGCGCGCCTCCCTCCGCCCCCCAGCGCTATAAACAAAGGCAAGTGTCTGTAAACACAGCCCTGCGCCCACCACGTCGGCCCAACGCCCGCTGACCCGAGGGGAGAAAGTTCAGATCGCTTTGGCCGAGTTGTTCTAACCCCGCGCCCTCACGTCGTCCGCCGCCCGCAGAAGAACCCCGCAGCGCCGCTCGAAAGCCTGCAGCCTGGCTCTAGCGAACTCGCTGGTGGCCCGGGAGGGGCTCAGAGGCGGCGGCGGCCGGAGTGGGACCCCTGGGACGGAGCGGGAGAGTCTGTGCCCGGGGCCGGGGTGCGAGCGAACATCACCCCGAGGATGGGTTCCAAGGTGGAAACCCTCTGGCAAGCCGCCTTCACAACAGATTTGAACGCGCGGCATCTCATGAAGCAAAACCACTTTTTAATACGTTTTGCCTTTCTTCTCTCCCCCCCACTGCGTACCCCCAAAGCCTCCTCCTCCGCTCCCCTTCTCCAGTCTGCCGAGCCCTTTACGGCACTCGAGCTCCTCCAGCTCCTGGAGCAGAGATTCCGCTCCGACCAGGCCCGGCGAAGGAGGCTGGAGACTTCCTCCTGGGAGGTGCCTAGACTCCCCGAGCCCGAACCTCCGGCCGCGGGATCAGCCCCGGCGGCTGGCAGAGGGGGAGGGAGCCCTGGGCTGGACTGGCCTGCCGCCGGGAGGACTACAGACACCGCGCGGTTAATATTGAGTTCCCTATAACGCCTTGTAAATCTAGCGCGAGCTTCACCCCCCTTTAAATCCTCGGTCGAGTTCGCGATTTCTTACTTGACGTAGAATTCCTTGTTACCTAATCATGGACTTTTTCCGAGGGCCCTTCCCCTCCCCCGGGCGGCTCAGAGGAGTCTTCTCCCCCCCTCCACGTACCCCCCATCGAGACGACCAGCAAAAACCTCCTTTTCCTTTCTCCTGGTCTTTTCTCCCCTTTACTTGGATGAAAGCCCTATATTTTGAATTAAAAACCCTAGACTAGCTCCTGCGGCTGCAATAAGGGCTAGGTTTCTCCCCAAAATTCCTCCACCGAAAATGGCTCCTCCAACAAAACCCGTAGCCCCTACCACATGGCGTCTGGTTGATTTCAGGTTGATTTCAACCAGGACAACTTTCCACCTTTGGAGCAAACGGCTTAGGCCTCTCTGCGGCCCAGACCCTCCTTCTACAGACCACTTGGTGCTCTGGTGGAGGCAGAGACAGAGGGAAGGAGGCAGGACTCATGGAGCCCAGGCCCTTTGGCAGGACTTTCACCAAGGACATCTGTTTTTAAAGGGCTTCCTCGCTGGCCCTGCCTTCAAGGTTGCTCACGTTGATGACTGATCCGAACCACTGACTGTATCAAACAAAGTTAGAGGCAATCATGATAATTTAGTTTACTTCTGAATATTTTAAATATAATGAAAACAAATATAACAGTTTTGTTTTCAAAACTCTCTTGAGGTATCAACCATTAAAAGATAGGGGTTTTGTAAAAAAAAAAAAAACACACAGTGGTTTATTGAATACTTACAACGTTTACACCTTCAATATTAATTCCACTTAATTTTAGAGGACGGAAGTGCACAAAACAAGGAGCTGTTGGAAACATCTTCAAAGTGGGAGCCACATCAGATGGAACTGTGGTGCTAGACACTTACCCCCAACCTACATGATAGTGGTGGTGGTTTAGCTGCTAAGCCGTGTCCTACTCTTTTGTGACCCCATGGACTGTAGCCCGCCAGGCTCTTCTGTCCATGGGATTTTCCAGGCAAGAATACTGGAGTGGATTGCCATGTCCTTCTCCAGGGGATCTTTTCCACCCAGGGTTCGAACCCGAGTCTCCTACATTGGCAGGCGGATTCTTTACCGCCGAGCCACCAGGAAAGCCCAACGGACATGTTAGCTGCCCGTTTTCTGCTTTGAAATAAAACTTTATAATCCCCAGGAATATTTATATCCAAAGGCCAAGTATTAAAGATACACTTCACATACACACTAGTGTCCCGCTGTCTTTATCTGGAAGGGTTTAGGTAAGTGGAGAGGGAGCATCGCTGGTGTCTACACAGCAGGAGGAAACATTCACAAACAGACTCTACAAGACAACGACGGGATCCCTTACCACGAAGGAGTGTCCTCTTCATATTAAAATACGGAATGCTTTTCTTCAAATATCCACTTTTTTTTTTTTTTGGAGGGGAAGGTGGGGATCGGATGCCTCGAAGGGGGGCAAAGAGAGGGAGGCACATTGCACATAAATAAACTGGATGATCCAAATGCAGGAAGTCCTCAGAGCGGAGCATGCAGAGCTTGCCTGGAGTCCTGGGTCTGCATCCAGCTCCTGGGCCCTGCTGGAGCTCTCCTTCTCTTCCTCCTTCTCCTCCTCCTCCTCTTCCTCACTGCTTGAGCTCCAGGGCCCAGACGTGCTGCGGCCACCCCGTCCGGCCTTTGGTTTTCTTGTCGTTGCTGCTTACTGTGCTTTTCAAGATTTCATTCTGGGCAGAGAAGAGGTGAGGTGAGGGGGAGAAAAGTAGAAAGAGAAAATCAGAGAGGAGATCCGGTCCCACGCAACCCCCGCGCTTTCCCGGCCAGAGAAGACAGTGAGAGAGTCAGCCAGGGACAGCGGGTGGGGTGGCCTTAAGTCCCAGCCCCTGTAGAAGAGCTAGGAAGGCTGGCGCTGGCCTAGTTACCGCCCAGGCCGACAGGCAGCAGCAGCACTCAACTCCCAGGTCGGCAAGTTTATAAACAACCACCCGTTTTCAAGTCGTTTATGGAGGAACTGGGGGCCTTCTCTCTAACTCCAGATGTAGGGGCGCGATCGGGGGTCGGCGCTCAGTCTGGTTTCCCTGTTTTCAATCGCAGTCCCAGACCCGTGCTCTAAGGCAGATGGGGAGAGGTGCCTCGGCCTGGGCTTGGGCCTGTCCTCCCAAGGCCTCCTAGGCCTCCTCCAAGGCCTCTGAAACCCCGGGCTACAGGAGATCCCTCGACTTTGCAGCAACAAAAGCGCCAAAGGCCCCAAGGAAGAAAACCTCGACAAATGGAATTATTTTCCAGGCTCTTCATGGCAGTAGCCCTGCTCTTAACTCCACCACCTGTGGGCACCTGGTCAGGAACTTGAGAAACCTAATTTTCAGTTACAACTTTGTGTTACTGTTCAGAACAATGACAATGACTATGATAATATTTACTATTTGTCTTAAAATGTAAAGGCGCATACAAACAAAACCAGAAATACCCAGGAAGAATCCTCATCTAGGAAGTCACATTTTAACATCACTGCCAGAGAGAAACTGAGCTGAATTTTGAAGTACTTATCTTAACGTTCACCTTCACTCTTCCCGGCATAGTAATCAGAACCACCGCAAAAACTCAAAATCAGTGGCTGCCTCATTCTCAAGAAGAGGACACGAGCCAGCAGTGAAATAACTGGAATCAAGTGCTTCTGAGCAACTTATTTTACAAACATCTGAAAGCAAGAGCGCAATGGAGGCCGAATGAAGGCTCGAAAGGACGAGGAAAAGAGGGGTCCAGGCCAGTACGATCGAAAGATGAAGCTGGAGTTCGCGAGGCCCGCCCTAAGTGCCTGGGGGCGCGGCGATAACCCGAGAGGAAGATCGCTAGCGCAAAACATCCCTCAACCTCCTCCGTGTGCTGACACCCTCCCCCGGCCTCTCTGCTTCTTCGGGAAACCTTCCGACCACAACCTGGTGCAAACAACTTGGCTCAGGGCGCTGCCAGAGAACGCGGCGGGCCATCGTTCAGCTCAATTGGAAAGAGACCCGGATCCCCGCTCCCCCGCACCCCACTGCCCTCTGCCGCCTGGTACTGACCAGCTCCTTCTTCCTCTTCTCTTCTTTCACATCTGTCTTCTTGATCTCTGCCTTGAAGGCCTCCGCCTCGCCGTTCTGGTCGTCCTTGGCCAGCAGGTCCATGAGGTAGGCGATGTAGCTGGTGGCCAGGCGCAGAGTCTTGATCTTGGAGAGCTTGGTGTCGGCGGGCACGTTGGGGATGCACTCACGCAGCTCTGCGAAGGCGCTGTTGATGCTCTGAGTCCTACGCCGCTCCTTGCGGTTGGCGGTGCCCCGGCGCTTCACCGGGCGCGGCCCCCCCAGGCCTGGGGGCCCAGCGCCCGGCGGCACCCCCCCGTAATGGGAGTGGTCCAGGCTGGCGGCGCCGCTGGCGTACTCGGGGCTGTAGGACAGGGCCATGCTGTAATCGGGGGGCGACATCTCAGGGTGGCCGATGAGCCAGCCGTGGAAGTAGGGGTTCTCCTCGTGGCTGCAGCGGCTGGCGGCCGCGGCGGCAGCAGCTGCGGCGGCGGCGGCGAACGGATAGCCCTCATGATGCACCACCGGGTGGTGGGGGAAGCCCCCCACCAGACTCATCTCGCCCTCCGCGCCCCTCCACGCGCCCCAGCGTGCGCGCAGCCCTGCCGCGCCCTCGGCCCGGGCCCCCGCTTCGGCGCTCCGCGGCCTCCCCCACCCCCCACCCCCCAGCCCCCGGGCGCCCGGGCCGGCCCGGCAGCCGCAGAGGGGGCTGCTGCAGCCCGGGCCCCGGCCCCCCGCCTGGCCCGCCGGGCCCGCCTCAGCAGCGCCGCGGCCGCCGGCTCCCCATAGGGCGCGGTGAGCTGGTCCCGGCACCGTGCGCCCCTGGCCGCCGCCGCCGGCTCCCGCCTTGCTCCACGGCCCGCGCGCAGGCTCCTGCTTCCCGGGCGGCTGCGGGCAGGCACAGTCCTCTCGAGCTCATGCAAAGGTGCCCCGGCTCCCGCGGGGCTGCTCGGTGGAGTCGCCGGGCTCCGCGCCCCGGCCGCGTGCCCGGCGCCGCGGCTACTCGCAGTCCCGGGGCGAGTCCAAAGCCGCGGCTGGAGGAGCGGGCCCGGCTCTGCAGGGAGGCGGCAGGGTCGACTGCTCACTGTGAAGCTACCTCCATGCGACCCTCCTCTTCCCGCCCCTTCCCCTCCCCCCCCCACCAGCCTGATCTGGATTCTTGTGCGCTTATTGTTTTAATGAAATTTTTGGTTGTTGTTTTGGTCCTTGAACGTGATTTTAGCTGCGAATAACGTGTTCCGCGCTCCTCTCGGGATCCCTCGGAGGGTTTTCAGAGAGGTCTCAGTGCATCCATTTTCTCAGATCCTCTCCTTTCCGGGGAAGGATCTGGGCCCTGCAGGCCCCTGGAGCGCGAAGGCGGCGGCTGCGGCGCGGAGGGCTCTGCCCGGCGGCCGTGGGAGCTCCCGGGCGGCGGCGGCGGCGGTTCTCCGGTACTGGACGCCGTACGGGGAGGAAGCGGATTTTCCCAGCAAGATCTCCATGTACAGCTACATCTTTAGGGCCGCTCGGGTTAATATATGTCGTCAGAGGCTCCTCACGCCAATCCCGGGGCGGCGGGGGCGGCGCCTCGCGCTCTCCGCAATAAAACTTTTTGATGTTCTTGTTGCTAATTGCCGAGGTCCTCGTCCAGGATTGGCTGCCCCTTCATAACCAGAAGATAATTAAAACGAGGGGGGGAGCAGGGTTAAAAAAACTTTTTTATCAGCCGGAGGTTAAAGCAAGTGTTTAACAGATGCTTCACTATTAAAATATTTTTCCCCCAGGTCTCAAATACTGAAGAATCTTAAACCAGGTACGGTATTACTCCGCTTTCTTTTCTGGTTAAAAAAAAGGAAGCAGATATTGCTTTTCGAAGTGTTTTGTAGGTAACAGAGGCAATAGCAGAGCAGCAGGCGCAGTTCTGTGCTGGGCGGGAGAGAGGCAGAGGGCGACGGCCCCCCTCCCAACCACCCCCCGGAGGCGCGTCTCCGGCCGGCCGAGGCGGGCGCGGGGCGCAGGGCAAGGCTGCGGCTTTGACCTGGGCACAGACTGGAAACACGCGTCTCTGCGTCGCTGGACTTACCCACCTCGTTACCCAAGCTAGGGCCTTCTTGGGGAGCTTGTGTTATAGTGGCTACTTTTGGAAATCGTGATGAAGACCCCGGGACCAACGGTCAAGATTGTAAATACTCTTATTTCGATGTTCTGCAGGGACGCCAGCCCTAGCGCAGACTTTGGGCGGTTTCAAAGCGCAGGGCACCTCGATTCCCCGAATTTGTTGTGTGGCCGGTATCGGTGTTCCCCAGGTTTAACTAGCCTGTCTGGTAAGTAACTGAATATTTTTTACAGCGTGTTCAGAGCTTATTTTTCAGTTTTTATGAACAAACATATAAATACATCTCCGCATTCCTACCTCTCCCATAAAAGCGGGCATGTGTGGAAAGCAGGTTTAGTTATCGGAGGGGAACCATTAAACACCAGTTTAAGAGGCAGGCCGGGAGGACGGCTCGTGGATGTTTAGACTGCTGGCCTTGGTGATCTTGAACACATTAGAACGGAAAATAGATTTCCACTTGTAAGTCACCGGGCCGCAGGGCACCGGGACCACGGCGCCCGAGTGGCTTCAGCCGTTTTGAGAAGAGGTTGGGGGTTGGGGAGGAGTGGACGGTGGCAGGAGCTGAAATGATCCCGGGGGTTGGCCGGCAACCTTGGGCCGAGGCTGATGTGGAGCTGAAGATTCTGCCTGGAAGGGTCGGTGTGGAAAAGTGTCAACAGGAGCCCAAGGGCCGTAAATTAGAGGGAGCCCACGCGGGGTGTGCCTGCGCCAGCACGGGCGCTGCGGCCTGGGACTTGCTGCTGGGCCTTGCCAGGCTCTGCCGGGGGAGACCAAGCACCCCACCTTGGGGTCAGGCCCCAGGCTGCAAAGTCCTATTCCAAGGACTCGGTGAGGACAGTCCTTTGCTTGTGTGCTGCCCACTTTTTGCTGGGTACAGGCTTGGGGATGGAAGGCCAGGTCTGCAGGAACAGAGGGCAGGATTTAGGGGTACCCAGAGCCCTGGGCACAGCTTTGACAAACATGTTTTAGGTTTTCCGTGGCCAAGCTGTAGGAAAAGAAAAGGAACCCAGAGGGGGTTGTAGAAAGCTGGCTGAGTGTCATCATGAGGGCCCATCCTGTCCCTTCAGCAAAGGGTCAGTTTCCTGGGATGCCCCCAGCAGAGGTCTTGAAGCCGTGAATAGGGGTGGGGAGTAGCTGAAATCAGATTTGCTGGGCCCTTTGGGCTCAGAACAAAAAGCTGCCTAGAGCTTCGAACCTCCACCTTGGGCAGGTCTGCAGTTTGGAGCACAAGGAGAGTCTTTTAAAGACCTTGTTCTTCAAGGAAAAAATATGGGTAGTGTTGTCACGTTCGGTCTGCATTTTCACCAGAAAGGTAAACCCTGAATGTGTAAATACTGGTAGTTCAATCCTTTGACATTTGATACATTAAAATAAAGAAGTCTGTTTATAAAAACACATCTAGGCCTTGAGAGCAGATAGACAAAAGTAAGGTGATTGCACCCAGATAAAAAAACACAGGCTTTCCGGCCAGAGGGAGTTTGGGAAATTGAAAGGAGGCGGAAGAGGCCAGGCAGAGGGCTGAGCTGGGGCTTGAGATGCGATGTCTACCAGGGATGAGTGGCCTCCGTGGCAAAGGCATCTGGACTCGCCATTTCCAGCCTTTCTCGTGCTCTTTTAATCGAAACAAACAAACAAAAAATGGACAAAACCCCTCATGGTCCCAGAGAGCCTGGCAAGTGATAAAAGAGATGGACAACATGGGATAGGAAAAAAAAAAAGTCATAAAAGAGGCTAATCTGAACCTTGGTCCTCACTGACAGTGTCATTACCAGTTAATTAACGTGATTCAAGGGTCCAGGACTTCATGAGTCTCAGAAAGCCAAAATGCAGAGGCTTATGGCCCCGGAAGCAGGGACAAGTGGGAGAACTCTAGGGTCCCAAAGGGGCTGAGTTCCACTCTGGATGTACAACCAACCGAGCCCACTTTTTTCTCTTCGTCTCTCTTTGGGACTTTTTGCTGCCACTCTAGTGGGCTGCTAGATTACTCTGCTGCCGTGGAAAGCTGTGCGGCAAAGACGCATGTCAGATGTGCCCCAGTTTAGGTGCCTTGTGCCTTCTGGGGCACTAGTGATGGAGGTGGTGGTAGTGGTGGTGATGGACGGGGACGTGGGAAAAGACAGGTAGGAGGCAGAAGTTCCTGGTTTCGTGGTCCAGACCCCATCCTGGGATATTCTACGGTAGCCTCTGGTATTCTGCTCTGGGAAAGGGGACACATACTCCAGGGGCTCCCGAGCAGCTGAGAAATTGCTGGCTTGGGGCTGCCTGGGTTGCCTGCAGGAGAAATCCTGCAAAGGTGAGTGTGTGCTAACCACTTCCCCTCCTCTGAGGCCCTGAGCTAAGATGCAGCCAGTCTTTCCCAGGTGGGGAGGTCAATACATGGGTTGGGGGGACAGCCCTGGTTTTGGGGGAATGTTTGAGATCCTTGTAACTGATGATATACCCACCGTGCTGCACATCACAACTGCCTTCTTCAGCTAAGCAGACAGAACTGGGGTCCAACATTTATTTTGGGCCTGTGTCTCTTGTCTCTTTTCCCCTCAACTCCCACCTCCTTGCCTGGAAAAGGGTCCAAGGGCATGGGGTTGAGGGGGGGCACTCATGCCCTGGCAAACATTCTGGGCTTGTGAGATATTACTTTTAAAATCAATCTGCTTTAAACTAAATATTTTCTTAAAAACTTCAGTCTGTTTTAAGGGAAAATACAGATCTTTTCGAGTATTTATTATTTCAAAGGCAAGGGCAGTTTGTATCTTGTGTTTTGCTCATGAGAACTCAAAATAAACTGGATCTGAAAAGAACCAGGCCGGAGGGCCATAAACACACATTTTATGTTTACGGGAATTATGGCTCAATTCCCCTCAGCGTTTTTCAAGTCTCGTTTTACCTTATTTTCCTAACCAACGTAGTAGAAGTGACTCTGGGCATTCCTGTTAATCTCTATAATGCTATTATGGGAGGGGAACCCCAGAACATGCCAAGAACCCCAGAAAGAACTTCCAACCGAGAAGGTGAGAGAAAAAACAATGTATTCTTAAAGGTGTCACCCCGGCCTCACTGTCGGGTGGTGCTTCTTCTGACACCCTGACTGCTTTGCGTTTCTCTCCCTCCAAGGGTGTGGTTGAGTCATGGTGCATACTAGCCACTTAACCCCAGAACCAACCGCTAGGACAATCTAGAACAAGGCGCATTGTCCAAGTGGTGGGCAAGAGTCCCCCTCTAACAGGGAGGGGCTTGTGGTCCCCACCTTCTGGTTTATCTTTTGGCAAATGAAGGTGGGCCCAGAAATGTGGTGCTCCTAGTACACAGTTCCGAAGTGGAATCACGTTTGCTCAGACTCATGTCTGTTTCAGAAACGAAGGGCAGGAAGGACTGCCCTTGGCTCCTTTGAGGTTTCATTTCTTCTGAGCGTTTTCTTGTTGAGTTTTCAGGCGGAGGTGGGGTATCTGGTGAGGGTACCCTCATCCCTCCTCTTTCCCATTCGAGCAGAGAGCAGAGCTGTGCAGACGGGGTAGGAGGGGTTGCTGCAGCTGCAGTGCTGACTGTGGTGGGGCTCATGGCTCCTTGTTGATTAGGAAACAGTTAAGTCAGTGGAGAAAATTGGAGCTTGCTGGGTGTTTGTAAACCCCCCTCCCTCATTTAGCCCTTCTCTCTCTCTTTCCTCTCTCCCTCTCTTTACCTCCTCTCTCTTCTCTCTTTCCCTCCTTACTAATTTGTTTGCCAGCAATGCTTGGATTTATAAAGTTTTTTGGTGTCACAGAAGCTGAAAGTGATGAAGAGCAAGATACTGTTTCATCCTTAAGTCAGATTCTTTAAGAAAAATATTTTTAATTGATATATAATTGACATATAACATTGTGTACAATACTTAAGGTGGACACTGTACAGAAAACATCTGAATGTCCACTGTTATAGACAGTGGGAATTGCATCTTTTCCAAATAATCTCTGACTAGATCTTCATATGAACTGGGTGTGCTGCTGCTCTGGAGGGCCTTTATGGATCAGGGGAACTCAGTCCTTTGCTGGGTACCCACATTTGCCCACGTTTGTCTGTAAAGCTAAATTCCTTACTCAGACTGAACGGAACAAAAGATAATGCACGTGAAGGGGGCTCCCTCCAGGCTGCATGATGTATAAGTGGGAAGTGTTATTAATGAAATTACGGTGATCCAAAGAAGTACGACAAATTTGATCTTTGCTAGTCTGTAAATAGAGATGGAGGTGAGAGCAAAAGTGGTGTAAGAAAATACACCGCACAGGATTTATGTTAACTGCTCATTCACATTCTTGTTTCAATCACATCACCTACACATACAAGCAATATATTCTTCCAAGCCGGGAGGAAAGCTGTCGACATTCAGAAGAGGAAGTAATTGTAATTTTGCATTCGCGCTTGAAGGGAACGGGTAAAGAATAGACTTCAACTAGTCTGCCAGACAGTCTGGGGTTCAGAATAATATTTGAAAGCAAATGGCAGCTTAACATGCGGGGCTTTGGACAAACCACTTATGTGACTGAAGGATCTGTTAGCAGCCCTGTGCATTCCCAGTGCTAACTGTAGTGTGGCCCGCATTCCTAGGAAGTCCTGTTCTGAAGCCTCCTTTGCAAGTTCATAAAGAGAGTTCTGGCAGTTCCTTCCAAACCCTTGCTTCTTCCTTCCAGGGCCTTTGCTTCTAGGCGAGGGCTCACCACGATGGCTGAGTTTCAGGTTAACAAAAAGAAACCGTTTTATCGTCAATATTAATGGCAAACCTCGATTTTTACAAGGCTTGGGTTTAGCAGATCAAAAGCAGCTTGGCTTAATTTCTCAATATTCTCTGGAGCTTAGACAATTAACTGCAATTTTGCTCCTAATGAAATGACACAGAAAGAGTTAGCGATAGAAAACGTTGAAGGTAGTCTTTCAGCAGAGTGTTTTTCTTTTTTTTTTTTTTTTAAAAAAAATACCAGTGTACAACATGTCAGAATCTAAAACACTTGTCCACTGAAGCTGAGCTGTGGTTTGAAGGAAGCCTCTTTAAGAAAATGTGTGGGCAGAGTGTCTTCACTTGCAATGCCACGAGCCTGTTCAGCTCTGCATTCCATGCTTGCCTTTTTGGATCCAGCAGACTGAGGTCTCCCTGGTAATTTGGGTACACCGAGTCTCCAGTTAATGACAGATAATCAGCCTTTAGGTCATTCGGTCATTCTCCTATTACAAACCCCTCCTGCTCTCTCTGATCTCCTTTCAAACTAAATTTCACACAAACAAATAAAGCAAGACAGGGACACGTTCTTTTAAAAAAAGAGAGAGAGAAGGAGAAATATTAGAAACTCCTGATACAGAACGCCACACTAGGAAAGGCAAGCTAAAAGAGGATAGAAAAGAACATCTTATCCAAATGAACATGTTGTGTACAAAACATTAAAGGAAAAGGCTCTGGTTTCTGTTAAAGTGACAGAAAATTAAAATAAAAATAATTGCAGGCAGAAAAGTTATAATATAAACAGAGAAGGCAGGGTGCTTGCTGGAAATGCGCAGCACAAGGAGGCGAATTTGTTGTTACAGATTATACATCTGCCGCGTGACTGGAAAGGTGCGACTTTGTTCCATTTTCCAGAAGAGAACGCTTTTCTTTTTAATACTTGTGTGAGTGCCCACTTATGTCAACACAGGCCAAAACCTCGAGGAATGAAAAAATGGAATTGCATTCTGCTTTGCAAAGCATCCAACTTCAAACGAAGGAATTGGTTGCATGCAGAAAAAGCAGAATTTCATTGAGAACACACTGAGCAGCTCCACTGGTCTCCTGTGACTGATGCTTTTTTGTTTTGCTGGCAGAAAGCGCAGATCATTCTGGGAGAAGTACCACCGAAACCAGTTCTCCCTGCCCCTCGGGGGTCTCCATTTTCCCAGTCCACCTCTGCCCGGGACTCCAGAAAGACAAACTTCTGATGCGCCAAGGTACATCTCTGACCAGATCCCTCGGGAAAAGCTGGGAATGTGTGGCTCTAATAGCCCTGGGGAGAGTGTCCCAGTGCCGTGTTCCTGCTGGCCTGCCCCTAACAAACAGGCCCTGCTGGCCCAAGTCCAGGCCTCCTGAAGGGTCAAAGTCTTGCCTCTGGTGTTACCTGCAAGCCCTAGATTTTCAATCCTAAGGGAGACTGAAACTTTGGCTTAGGACTTGATCAACTCACATTCTCTACATTAAAGGGGCAGCTGGGGATCAACAGATGGTGACCCCCACATTGTCCCCAGCTGTGGGTCTGGCACCCCTTGACTTGCCAGCAGAGCTGGCAAACAACTTATCTCTCTCCCATGTTAAAGAATCCACACTTCCTGGTTTCTTCTAGACCCAGCATAAATGCCACCTCCTCCAGGAAGCCTTTCCAGGTTTGGCTTCCCTCCTTTCTGCTCCAGCAAATCAGGTCTCCCTTCTTCTGAACTCTGTTCTTGTGCCCACCCCTCCCTGCCCCCTCCTCCCCACGCCTCTCCCCCGCAGTCTTCTCTCTGGTAGCTCTCCCGGCACACACCTTTCTCCTCTGTGACTGTGGGTTCCCTGAGAACCCAATCAAGCCACTGAATCCAGTGGGTGCTTAAACAGCTGTGTAAAGGATGAATTTCGCATATCCCAATGGCAATCGGATTGCAATTTTCTTTGTTTTGAAAGCGACCAGAGCTAGTGCCGGAGGCGGACATGTCTCGCAGGGAACCGACTTCAGCACCAAGTCCTTGGGAGAAGCGGGGAGAAAGCTGCTTGGATAGACCGCGCATCCAAGGGCTCCGCGACGCCGGCGTGGGATGGAGAAGAGGGGGACCAGCCTGGCCTGGCCTCCCCTGGGCCCCCCACCTCCTGAGCTGCCAAGCCAGAGCCCGCTGGGCGGACGCAGGCTCCCCAAGGACTGGTTTTCTCTAAGCCTTGGTGTCTGCATCTGAGCAATGGGGTAGTGAAGCTGGCTGCGAGGATGCACTCGGAGTTGAATGAGACCGAGGCGCGCACGGGGCTGGACGCTGAACACACGGGCTTTTTCTACGCGCAATAAATGTGTGTGTGTGTGTGTGTTCTCTTCCCGCCTCTTGAGTGTCTAGCCTTCCCTTTCAGCCTCCTGGGACCCCCCAGTCGGGGGTTTTGTCGGAGGGCGCCGCGGGGCCTCGGGGCCGAGGAGAGGAGGGCGATGCGGGTGCGGGCGGAGTTCAGGCCGCGGCCGCCGGGGAGGTCGCCGCGCGGGGCGGGACCGGACAGATCCCTGCTCCCCCTCCTGCCCTCTCTGGGCTCCAGGGCTTTTGCCTGAAGCGGGCAGGAAGAGGTTAAAGGCGCCCCTCCCCCTCCCCCGCCCGCGCCCTCCCGCCGCAGCTCTTTCTTCCCGAGGTCTCATTAGGGAACCCTCCCCGCTATTTTCAACGTTTCCTCAATCAAGGGCCTTTAAATAGAGCTGCACAAACAAATTGGCGGCAAAAGCGTAGATCTTGTCACGATTGAGACCGACCCAATATTTCAGCCTTGTTTGCTTTGCAATTACGGACAGGCTTTTGGCTACGGTGTCACCGGGGCAATTCGGCCGCCGCCCGCTTTCTCTCAGCCCCGGCGGCGGAGGAAGGACCCGCGGAGCCGGCGTGGGGCGAGGAGGATGCGGGGAGGGGGCCGGGGCTGCAGGGCCGAGCTCTGGGGCTTTTCCTTCCCGGTGGAGCGGCTGGGGCGCACGCGGTGTTAACGCGCAGGACAGTGAACACGTGGAGTCGAGTGTCCACTTGCCCAGCTTCCTTTCTCCCCTCTTCCGCTCCACTTTTTTGCATCCCATCCCGTTTTCCTCCTGCACTTCTAGGCGGTTACCGGATTTCCCTCTCTCTCTCTCTCTCTCTCTCGCTAGCCTACTGGGTCCCGTTTTCCTTGGCCATTTATTCTGGTTTGATTTTGTGCGCAAAGTCACTTTAGCTCGGCTGCAGGAGCATGAGGCTCCGAGACCTTTGGCGGTGTTCCGGGGGGCGTGGGGCCGCCCACCCCTTCTTTAACCTGCGCCTTGGGCCACAGCGGGCCAGCGAGCTGGTCTCAGCAGAACAGTAGTTAACTCGAATCAGGTCCTAAGCCTGATATTTCACAGACAATTAAATCTTGGCTGCTGTTTCATAAAATTGTAATATTTACCCTGCTTTATACAGAGGAGCACTTTTAAAGTCAAAAACAAATACTACATTTCCAAAGGAAAATATGATAATAAATCTCTTTTTAATGGATTCTCTCTGCATAAGTGGAAACCACATGATTTAACTCCTGGACCCCCCCCCGCCCCGCCCCCTGCCCCCAATTCGGGCGTAGCTGAAGTTACACAGATACCGGTTTTAATACACATTCTCCGTGTTTGGGGCGGGGGGAGGTACCTGCGTTTGTCACGTTCAGTATAGTTTCCAAGGTTTCACATCCCATCCTAACCCGTGTAGCTGAGTGCAACAGGGATTATAATATAATTAGGTCTGGGTTGTGAGGTCCATTTTCACCGAGATTCTAGAAAGATGGGCATGCCAGGCAATTAATCCGTAGCTTCATATTACTTTCTAAATGACTACCCATTTCTTACCCCTGTCCGGGTGAGAAAGTTGAGGCTGAGAAACAGTTTTATGAAACTCTGAGGTACTTGTTAAAATATGCTTCTTTATTATTTAAAAATGCGTAAGAATCTACATTTATTTGCGAGTGGTTATAAAAGAAATTCATAGCTGTTCTTGCCAATTAACAATCTCTTTTATGCTCTATTTTGTTGTTGTTGTTGTTTATAATCACACCTTCCTTCTTCAAAATTAATTTCCTATTGTCATGTTTTGGTTCTTGACTTTATTGAAAGGAAACTTCAGAAATGAAGGTTTCATGAAATTGTGTGATGCAAAGTCACAGAATAATGTTTCAAGTCCATGAGTTAGGCACACCCACGTGCATTTCTCATGCAATTTTCTGAGATTGCATTAGTATTTCTAGAAGAAACACAAAGCAGTAGCTAGAAAGGGTACCATTTCATAAGAGTTCTTCCTTCACCAGAAGAATTGATCTGACATATTATTCAGTGCACAAATTATATTACTTTCATGTGTGTTAATCTGTTTGATATTAAAACTGCTAGCGTCTTTTAACCATTAACATGTTTTACCACTCCACTTTCAATTCGTGATCTCAGATAATTATAAAGATTTTGATGTTAATCCCACATTAAGTGAACACTATGAAAATACCCTGAAAGCATTATTATACTTACATAAATGCCAGCGAACATAATTGTACAGGGAACATGATTACTTTTTTATCTGCCATTATCCTATAGGGATATGTAGTCACTTCTTTTTTAATCAGAGCAGTTTTCAATGACTTTTTAACAGCATTTTTTCAACACAACGTTTTGCATTGTCTACAAACCACAAGCAACTTTGTCCTGACAGATACATGTTTTTCTTTCATTGTTATTCATTAGCTTCTTCGCAAACTCACTAAAATAGAATAATATAAAAATATAGAGAATAATTATTAGACTCTACATATTTATTTAGTTTAGCTAATGTTATTAAAATAAAAAACATGTGCCTGGCATATAAATGTTTCTTTAAGAATTCTTTTTTGGATGCATAGTTATTATTTTTTAAACCAACTCAGACTTTCAAGTACTGACTTTTTGCCTCTAAACAGGCGTTGCATTGTTTTAAACAGTAGCTCCTGGAACAGTACTACCCTTCGTATTTTAGACTTCCAAACAACAATTGGAATTGGATAAATACTTTCAGCTGGGAGCACTTTCCTAATACCTTTGTAGGTAACACGAATCCCTCCTTGTGCTGGGTGATAAACAGTGCACTGGACATTCAGATTCTACCCTTTGCAGCCCCCACCAGAAAATGGAGTTTTCCTGTAAGATGGCTGTGGTCCATCTAAAAAAAAAATTCTATGAAGATGTAAAATCAGAGAAAATGAGTGAGTGCTTTTCCTCATGACAGTTATGAAGTGATGGCTTAAAGAGGGAAACAAAAGACAAGACAGGAGGAATGCAGAAACCTAAAATCTGAAAAAGAAAAGTTTCCTTTGACAAGGTCTGGCTTTCTCTATAACCAGAAAGGGCATAAGTTGCATCCACATAACCAAATAGGTTGGGTTTTGTTTTTGGTTTTTCAAATCAGTGACTTCTAAGATAGATTTTTCACTGAGTGAAGAAGCCCCATCAAGGAATGGAGGTAAATTCTTGGTATAGAAAATTCTAGCTATCTTGATTTTTTTTTTTTAATGTGGACCATTTTTAAAGTCTTTATTGATTTTGTCACAATTGGTTCTGCTTTATGTTTTGGTTTTGTGGCCAAGAGGCTTATGGGGGTCTTAGCTACCTGTCCAGTGATCAAACCTTCAACCCTTGTATTGAAGTCCTGACTACTGGACCACCAAAGGAAGTCCCACTATTTAATTTTTGATATTGGGTTAAAATATAAGGATCTTTAACTCACTATACCACTGCTTTTTCCTAAATGAATGCATTTTGTCACAACTGGTGTCAAAAAACATTTCCCCCCCCTCAAATTGGTATAAAACTGGAGTAATAAAGTATATCCATGAGAAGATTTCCATAAATTCCCACTTGTGGAGAAAAAGGTGAAAAAAACAACAACAAACCTTTTCCAGGAAGAAACCAGTCACCTTTGACTGTTATTAATCTGAGATAAAAAAAAGCAAGAAACTGCCTCCTTACATTCCTAGTAACTCTTTCTGCTTTTCCAAACATTGTTAAGTTCTCTGTATCTTTTGCTGTTCAAGATGATGTTCTCAATAAAATTACAGAATCTAATCAAGTGGTTATTTTTGCTTTATTACAAATATAAATTATATGTGGGCTGTTGAAGTGCTTTTTCTTTGCTGAATTTTTCTTTTTTCAGATAGAGTGATGTTTAATGAAGTATTTATAAGGATAAATATGATAGTTTATCAGGGATAAAATAGCTACATTAAGAAAATAGCATTTGAGTCCACGTGGTGTGGACTGTGCTTTGTAAATGTAGTGTTTTTAAAATCACAAAAAGAGAACATCGGAGAACTCAAGTATCCTTAATGTACACAGGCAGGAACTATCTGAATATGTGGAAATAACTAGATCACACCCCTGAATTTTTCTCATTGCCTTGAATTCTAGGGGTTTAACTTATAATGTCAGATACATCTGGGCAAACAGGAAGCCAGATTCATTTTATTGTATTATTGTTTATACCTTGCTTCATGTTATTTACAGCAGTCTTTTTTCAAGGATTGATAAGATAAAATTTTCACAAAATCTCTTTATAAAAATAGCTCCTATAGATATAATTCTAATTTATTTGGTTTATTACAAAGTCAGTGAAGTACTTCAGTAAATATCTGATCCCAGGATGAAGCAAAGTCACATTTGGGAGGAGACAAGTTTTAGAAATTAAGTTTGAGTATGTTGTAAAGAAATATTATTAATAATACATACAAATAAAAGCTATTATTATGCAAGTAAGGTAGCATAATATAGTGATTAAGACCAAGTCTCTGGAGTTGGAGGCAGACCCCCCTCTTTTTTTTTTAACTTTTTGGCCACACCCCCCAGCATGTGGGATCTTAGCTTCCCCACCAGGGATTGAACCCATGCCCTTTGCGTTTGAAGCTCAGAGTCTTAACCACTGGACTACCAGGTAAGTCCCTGGAGGCACAAAATTGCATGTTGACTAGAGCAGCTGTCAGCATATGATCTTGAGAAAATTAGTGAACCATTATTAGCTTCAGTTACCCCATCTGTACAAGGTGGATAATAATTGTAGAGTTTATCACAATGTCATGATGAAGTTGTGGTGAGATGATTACACGAGGCTCTTAATTGAGGGTCTGGCATATAGTAAAGTGAAGTCGCTCAGTCGTGTCCGACTCTTTGCGACCCCATGGACTGTAGTCTACCAGGCTCCTCTGTCCATGGGATTTTCCAGGCAACAGTACTGGAGTGGATTGCCATTTCCTTCTCCAAGGGATCTTCCTGACCCAGGGATCGAACCCGGGTCTCCCGCATTGTAGACAGATGCTTAACTGTCTGAGCCACAGTAAGTGCTTAATAAACACTAGGTAAACCATACAACATTAAAGAGTGGCATGCCAAGTACCTTCCTGAAAGTCATGGAATGTGGGAGTGTTGACAGCCCATGGACTTCACAGAGATTTGTGTGAGGGGTCTGCACTGGCTTCCAGACCTCAAGGTTGACAGGGTGAAGGTAAAGACTTTTGTCTGTCTTTAGAGGCTCTAGAAAGGTATGGGGAAGTCGTCTTAGCGAGAGCAACCTGCCAAACTAGCAGAGGAGATCTACCTTAATGCCATCTTGGCCACATGTTGTAGTCTGCTGCTGTCTAAACTGGGGAAAACAACACCTTGAAGAAGTCAGATACCCTAACTCAGTGGTCTCCTGCCTGTTTGAGTTGTGCACCTCAAGAGTAAAACATGTCTATTTATTGGCAAATCATGTATCTGTACTACTTTACTAACATCATATGTACATTATGCTGCTGCTGCTGCTAAGTTGCTTCAGTCATGTCTGACTTTGTGCGACCCCATCGACTGCAGCCTACCAGGCTCCTCTGTCCATGGGATTTTCCAGGCAAGAGTACTGGAGTGGGGTGCCATTGCCTTCTCCGATATATACATTATAAACCCGTACAAAAGCTAAGGGTTTCCCACGTGGCTCAGTGGTAAAGACTCAGCTTACTAATGTAGAAGACGCAAGCAATGTGGGTTCGATCCCTGGGTTGGGAAGATCCCCTGGAGAAGGAAATGGCAACCCACTCCAGTGTTCTTGCCTGGAGAATCCCATGGACAGAGGAATCTGCTGGGCTACAGTCCACAGGGTTGAAAAAGAGTTGGACAAAACTGAGCACAGTTTTCTCTTACAAAAGCTAAACTAAAAAAGAGCAAGATAAAGTAAACAATAGGTTTAAATATTTTAAGGTGAGATTGAACCTTATAGCTGTGGTTGAAAATCTACGTTTTAAATAGTCTTGGTGATTTACTGTTGGATTCGTGTTGTCTGTGCTTGCCTTGTTTCGTAGCTTTAGGACTGAAGTGCTTAACATACAGAAAGAGCAGTATCAATTCTTTCCTTTTCTCCTCGATGTTTTATGTCTATGTACTTTGAATTATCTTCAATCTAAGATTCCTTGTAGGAATCTTTTAAAGCCCTTTGCTGAAGTTTAGTTTAGTTAAAACTGGATTATATAATCTGCTTCTACCCAGCTGAGCCAGATAAACCATAACCTGTCTCAGTCCATGTGAGCTTGTGGTGGTGTTACTGAGTCCAAGCTCATATTGCTCACCACGGGACAGAACAATAAATTAAGAGATGAGTTATTGGGGCAAAGAATAATGACTTTATTTGGTACGTTAGCAGACAGGATGTTGGACTAGTGTCCCAAAGAGCCATCTTACCTGAGTTTGAATTTAGGCTTCTTTAACGAAAAGGGAAGGAGTGTTTGCCTGGCTGTTGTGAACTTCTTGCTGCTGGAATCCTTTGTTCCTCAACTGTCCTCCTAGGTGTGGTCACAATGTTCCTACAAACCTTCAACAAGGCAAATGTTCTTCTCTGTTCTGCAACTTCTTATCTCTATATGAGGGGGAAAGTGTTATACCTTTAAAGATCAGAGCATTGAGAATGGCTATCTGGTATCTTTTGGCTATAGGCAACATTGTTTTAGTGATTAACTTGTAGGCAAAAGCAATAGGATACCAATGTTAAGGAAAAGAAGCAGATCCAATATGGAGTGAGATTTGTTCTTCTCTGTTACAGTGGGGGTACTCTTAGCCCCTTTGCCTTTGAGATCTCCCCCATGCCTGGGCACCTCGGGCAACTGTTGATAACAACCAAGTGAGGCTGTTGGTGAACTCATTTCTGATTGTATATATGAAAACAGATACAAAGGGAATTTGTGTCCTGGTCCTTTTGCACCCCCTTCTCTGAGGCATCACCCTCCTAGACCCCGAAATCATTGTGGTTCCTGCCATTTTTCTATCTTGACATCTGATGGCAGAATGAATGAGACCCTTTGGTGCCCTAGACTTTGTTTTCTATAACTTGCCTTCCTCTACTAGCCACATCAACCTGGGTTTGAGCCCTGGGTTGGGAAGATCCCCTGGAGAAGGAAATGGCAATCCACTCCAGTACTGTTGCCTGGAAAATCCCATGGACAGAGGAGCCTGGTATGCTACAGTCTATGGGGTCGCAAAGAGTCAGACACGACTGAGTGACTTCACTTCACCTCAAGTTGCTTTTACATATTTCTTTCATTTGAACTCTCTTCCCAACCCAGGGATCGAACCCAGGTCTCCTGCATTGCAGGTGGATTCTTTACCATCTGAGCCACCAAAGAAGCCCTTTCATTTGAACTCAGTACCTCTGGAAGGTAGATAAAGTAGGTCTGATTCTGTTCCTCTGTTCATGGGATTCTCCAGGCAAGAGCACTGGAGTGGGTTGCCATGCTCTCCTCCAGGGTTCTTCTTGATCCAGGGATCAAACCGCAACTCCTGCATTGCAGATGAGTTCTGTTCCCACTGAGCCACCAGGGAAGCCCCTTTCCTGTGCTCTATATACACATTATTACTCTAACATAATTCTTTACTTGGAAGGGTTAGTTTTTAACATATCAGGAAATTGAAGTCCAGAGATGTTAAGTAATTTGTCTGATGTGCACAGTATGCCTGTATGCTTAAGTTGTAGAGTTTAAACAAAAGTAAGCTGACGTTAATATATATGGATATATATAACATATATATGTGTGTTGGCATATATATATGCCAAATATATGTATATTTAATCCCTTGTAATGTTAAAAATAATAAAATATGTTAAATTCAGAAGACTTGCCAGCAGTTTTTGCCCTAAACTGGATCTCTGGCTTTGGCTAAAAATAAACTATGACAATACCACATGCTAATGAAGATGCAGAGAAACTGGATCACTCTTACACTGCTTTGTGGGGAGAAAAATGGGCCAGCCAAAGGAAGACAATTTGGCAGTTTCTTTTAATAAAAAAGTAAACATGTAACTACTGTGTGACTCAGCAGTTGCCCTTCTGAGCATGTATCCTAGCTCAGTGAAGACTTAGGTTCACACAGAAACCTGGGCATGATTGTTTATTGCAGCTTTATTCACAGTAGCTCCAAACTGGAAACAACGCAGAGGACCTTCAAAGGACACTCGAATGGTTCACCATTTTGTTAACAGTCAAGTATGTGCTGTTAATCATAGTACACCCATACCATGGAATGCATGTGTGTGCTAAGTCGCTTCAGTCGTGTATTATTCCTTCTGACCCTATGGACTGTAGCCTGCCAGACTCCTCTGTGGAATTCTCCAGGCAAGAATACTGAAGCGGGTTGCTATGCCTTCCTCCAGGAGATCTTCCCAACCCAGGGATCAAACCCGCATCTCATATCTACTGCATTGGAAAGTGGGTTCTTTACTACTAGCACCACCTAGGAAGCATACTGTGAAATACTACTCAGCAATTATAAAGGAATAAATTATTGATCACCTCAACAACTCAAATTCATCTCCTAAGAATTATGCAGGGTGGAAAAGTCAACCCCAAATGGTTACATACTGTCTGGTTCCATTTATATAACGTTTTTAAGTGGCAAAATTATAGAAGTGGAGAAAAGATTTGTGGTAACTAGGGGTTAAGGAGTGGCAGGAGTGGAGGGAATAAAATAAAGTTAAAAAGTGGGCTGCCCATCGGTGAATTCAATCCCATGCCTTCTGGATCACCTGCAAATTGAGGAAGATTGAGCTGTGAGCTATGAATTTGAAGGATGATAGTGTGACACCATGCAAACTCTTCCAAACCTATTCCCTTTGATTTTTACTACTGACTGTAATGGGTTCTTACTGCTGTGTTAGGGGAGCAAAAGATGCCATCTTTTTTTGTCACAGGACTTCTGCTTTGTAAACCATGGTGTATATATATATATATTTTTAATCTGTTGGGATTTGCACGTTAGAGGATGAAATGAGACTGATTGTCTCAATCTATTTTTAAGTCAGAGAAGAGTTTTTGTTACCCTGCTTTTTTCTTTTCTACTTATTTTTATTTTTTTCCTTCTTCTATTATTGTTTGACCCCGTAATTCCCCATATTGTACTGTGTAATCTGGAAAACAATGTGTGCATATTATAGATGGAATTAGCAATGTCCTTTACAAAAATTTGATTAATTTTGGCTGTGCTCAGTCTTCATTGCA
Source organism: Oryx dammah (assembly GCF_014754425.2). Taxonomy (NCBI): domain Eukaryota; kingdom Metazoa; phylum Chordata; class Mammalia; order Artiodactyla; family Bovidae; genus Oryx; species Oryx dammah. The sequence continues at coordinate 5,805,868 of NW_024070185.1, forward strand.
GCATGCCTGCTTAGTTGTGGCAAGTGGCATCTTAGTTCTCCAGCCAGAGATGGAACCTGCGTCCCGTGCATTGGGAGTGCAGAGCTCATCCACTGGACCACCAGGGAAGTCCCAGTAATATCCTTCTTAAAATGGGAAATATAGAGATAAACTGAGTCTCTGACAGTACTATATGTTTGCAGTATGCCTGTATGCTCTTTCTTTTGGAGGGGAGCAGTGAGATTGTGACTAAAACAAAAAGCCTATTGATGATTTGTGGAGAATATAAGTAACAGCAGTATTGCAGGCTTTCCCAGGCCACCAGCACAGTCCCAGGGCCTCTCCTAACACCTCACAATGCTGGAGAGTGATTTAGTCACTGCAGAGAAGCTGCCTTCATGACAAATAGGGGTTAAATTGCGAGAATTTCAGGACACATTTTGGGGAAGGATTAAATAAATCAGGGGACTTGCTGACAGCAAATAGTATCTTTGAGTGGTTGATTTGAAACACAGAATCAGAGAATTGAGATGAATCCCAGGTGGTCGTTGGGAGCTGGAAAAAGTCCCAATAGTTGGCTGACTTGAATCTCAGCTCCATCTCAGCATCATTAAGTAGGCTTTAAGTGATGCCTTATAAGTTATCATCTTAAGAAAAGATTATACAAAATACAGTGGTGGGATTAAGGTATGTTAATCGAGGTAACAATATTTGGAGTTCATTTAAATGATTTATTTCCCTGGTAGTGGTGGCAAAGGAAGAGACCTTTTGATAATCTCTCCAATTCTATCACTGTATTACTATAACACATCTTTTCTGAGGAACTTAAACATGCATTCAGTTTTTAGCTGTCAGAACGAAAATGATTTTTAAAAATTCCAACAATGCATTTATGCATTTCTTCTACTACAATGGTGAACAATAAACTTTATTCAAGGATGTCATCGTTGGATGTTGAAATTGAATCATTTTAACTCAACTAGTTCATCATGGAATGAGAGATGCCAAGAAAGTTGATTGGTACCACAAAGCCTGAAAAAAAAAACAGGACATTTCCAGCTGCTTACCAGGAAGAAGTGGCATGGGGGAGGCGGCAAGGGCTGTGTGAGACAGGTGAACACCAGGCAGGGAACAAAAGCTTCACATCTAATTCCACCTCGATTCAAGAGACTTTAGAATGTCTGGGCCACCTCACTTCATAGTTTTCCCAGATCAAATAGATAAAGGAAAAACAGAACAAAAACTGAAAACAAGCAAACTCCTGAAACCAACAGCAACAACACCATGAAAACTTTAATACAAGCCAAAACAAAAACTGGGCTTTTATGAGCTTGACTTGGGGTCAGGAAAAGAATGATAAACTTTGGAGAGGAAGAAAGAAATCATCAAAGCCAAGAGAAGCTCAAAGTGAAGTTTAATAGCAGCTATCGTGTTGCACCCAAGCCTGGACCACTCCTGCCGCAGCTGTTTCGTTTTAAGATGCTCCAGTTCCTGATTCACTCACATAACCCTCCACGGTGACCAAGACACACACACCCAGGCACCGGGCCCATCCAAAGTACCCGGAAGCCCCCAGAGGATGACTGTAGGAGCAGCATGTGTGGAGATGGGAAACCCAATATAGCAGTTAGCTAAATCACGTTTGGGGTCAAGCCCAATGAACAATAAGCAACATCAGGGATCCCCTTGTTCCTGTCAAAATGGCACTGATGGGATTTTGTGCAAATTATGGCAGTGTGTGGAAGTCGGGTTTTTTTTTTTAAATTTATTTATTTTTTACTGAAGGATGATTGCTTTACAGAATTTTGCTGTTTTCTGTCAAACCTCAACATGAATCAGCCATAGGTATACATGCATCTCCTCCCTTTTGAAACTCCCTCCCATCTCCCTCCGCTTCCCACCTCTCAGTTCTAATGAGGTGGATGAACCTGGAACCTATTATACAGAGTGAAGTGAGTCTGAAAGAGAAAGATAAATATCGTATTCTAACACATGTATACAGAATCTAGAAAAATGGTACTGAAGAATTTATTTACAGGGCAACAGTGGAGAAACAGACATAGAGAATAGACTTATGGACATGGGGAGAGGGGAGGAGAGGGTGAGATGTATGAAAAGAGTAACATGGGACCTTGCATTACCATATATAAAATAGATAGCCAACGGGAATTTGCTGTATGGCTTAGGAAGTTATTATTTTTATGATGAACACCAATGGACCTTGGGTAGTAACTTGGATATAACTTTAAAAACAATACTGAAGGACAGGAGTGGTTATAAGTTTCTCACTCTGGAGGATCTTTTTAAACATTGAAAGGCATTAGGACTTTTGCAGAATTCACTTTTTTGATCTGTAAGCTTTCTCTTCCTTCTTTACAAAAGGAGGATAACTTATTATAGGTGTGACTGTCCCCACAGGGCAGTGAGCACCACATGGAATCCTAGAAGTTGGATCCTACACCAGGAATTAGAGGTGTAATAATGACACTAATGATGATGATAGATAATAATACTATGTGCCAGATCCTGTTCTAAGTGCATTTCCCATACGAACACATTTTTTCATAGGTACCAACTAAGATACAGTTATTATCCCTATTTTATACCTGAAAAGCTGCATCTCCAAGATGTTCTGCATCACACAGCTAGTGAACTGCATGCAGGAACGAAACCCACTCTTATCCACTGCCGTTCACTCAGGTTCTACGTATTTATTGTGCGTCTAATGCCTACAGGTATTGGGCTTTCTGTAGGCAAACTTCACTGTATACAGATGGATGTCTCTTCCTCCTTTCAGCTTCTCACTTATGGTGCATAAAGGCTAATGACTCACTGTGTAAAGAACTTGATATTGTGAGAAGTTATTCATCGGTATTTGTACGGCATGGTGATTTTGATCTAAGCTCCTTGGAAAACACAGGGAGCTCACCTCCTACCCACATAGCCATGGTTGTCTTCTTCCTTCTGCTCCTCATCTGAATGGTTCCTTCCACTGGGTTGTGAGGTGTGTCTCAGACTAGGTGGGCAGGCATCCCACCTGGACATGACTGTATCAGCAACAGTGGCAATAAGGGTCAGAGGTGGGAGCCCAGTGATCTTTTAATGCATTGCTTTTCTTTTAGCCATACCATGCAGCTTGTTGGATCTTAGTTCCACCACCAAGGATTGAACCCCGGCTATGGCAGTGAAAGTGCAGAGTCCTAACTACTGAACTTCCAGAGAGTTCCCGAATGCATTACTTTTAATTAAAAACTTTGTTTTGAGGTATAGCCAGAGACTCTGGAAAGTGACTCTGGGGTCACCCACTCAGGGATGGCCTCTGGAGGGGATTTAGAGAAATTCCAAGGGCTTTCTTTTAGACAAAGAAGGTCCAAGCTACTTCTTCTGGAGATCCAATCACATCTGTTATCTTGGACCTGGGCCTAAGCAATTCTACCTTGATCTTTTGGAAATATTAAGACAATTTTTCTGGGATTCAAACTCATAATTAAGTGGAATCATGAAAGGAGGTATAGCTGAGCCTAGTTTCGGAGACTTTTATTTTGAATTCTATCTGGAACATTCCCTAAGGTAGAGGGGTTGGGTTCCCCAGTTCAGGTGGCTGGAATTGATTCATTCATTCTTCAGTCAGTGTTTATTGAGTGCCTACTTTCCCAGGTAGCTAAGTGGTAAAAGCATCTGCTTGCCAGTGCAGGAGACATGAGTTTGATCCCTGGATCAGGAAGATCGCCTGGAGAGGGAAATGGCAACCCATTCCAGTATTCTTGTCTGGGAAATCCCACGGACAGAGGAGCCTGGTGGGCTGCAGTCCATGTGATCGCAAAAGAGTGGGACATGACTTACTGACTAAACAACAACAACAACATTGTATACAAGACCTAAAACACGTCAGACTTAAGGTCCTAGGTGTTTTGGCTTTCTTTTTAAAACAAAATGCTAACATTAGGGGACTTCCCTGGTTGTCTAGAGGCTAAGACTCCAAGCTTCCAATTCAAAGGGCACTGATGTGATCTCTAGTCAGGGAACTGAAATCCCATAGGCCATTTGGCGTGGCATATATATATATACACAAACATACATACAAGAAAAAATGCTATCTTTAGATTTACATGAGTATTTAGGATGGAAAGGAGATAAGTCACAGATTGTTCAGAAAACAATATTTCATCTGCTGTAGAGGTGAATATTCAATGATAAAGCATACTTATACATGTAAACAGGCTTTCCTGGTGGCTCAGACAGTAAAACCTTCTGCCCGCAATGCGGGAGACCCAGGTTCGATCCCTGGGTCAGGAAGAACCTCTGGAGAAGGGAGTGGCAACCCACTTCAGTACTCTTGCCTGGAAAATTTCATGGATGGAGGAGCCTGGTGGGCTATAGTCCATGGGATTACAAAGAGTCAGACACGACTGAGCAACTTCACTTCATACATATAAACACATTTGGTAAAGTGACACAATATACTTTTTATGAGAATGTATCTAATCACTAACATGGAGACCCAGCTTCTTCTGAAAGTGTGAAATGAGTTAGAGTTTTATTCATACTCATGAAAATGGAAGTGGCATATGTGTATGGAGTGAGTCTTTGGTTGAAGGCCCAGCAGATTAGGAGCTGTGTTCTGTGGTTTTGCCACTTGTGTGTGATTAAACCCTACAGAATAGAGTCTGTCCCTTTGCATTTGGTTTATGAAGAAAACTAGTAATGTGATATTGAATTAATGATCCAGTTTCTTTAAAGGAGAGACTGTTGGCCTAACACTTTCCTAAGTTGGAGCTGTCAACATGTTTCGTTTGCTTCTAATGGGAGCGAGGCTGGAAAAGGCAAAAGTTTTGTAGGAAAGGTTATGTGATATTAACAAGAACCACATTTCTATTTGATATTCTCTCAAATTATGTTTGCTTTATCTCACTAAAATTTGAACATTCAAAACAATAAAACCTCCTTTTCTACGGCCTATGAATGATCAATTTTTTTGATGATCAAAAAAATTTTATCCCAAAGATATACTTACTTCTCTCCCACCTTTATGCTGGTGCTGATTTCAAGCTGAAAGCACCCCTTCATATTATTTCTAAGCATAAAAGTCATGATGTGTTTTGCAAATACTCAAAAGAGCTTAAAAATCCATGAACCTCTGTATTTCTGTTTTTTTTTTTTTATTCTTCTGTAAGAGTGTATTTAAATTGGTTAAACAGATGGCTTTCTGTGTTTGAAAAAAACTGCTAAAAATATTCACGTCAAGATGGAGAGCTTGTAGGTTAAATTTCATTCTGGAGTGCACTTTTACAACCAAGTAATTAACCTTTGAATATGAGGGTATTTGAAGGAAACAAGGAAAATCTTAAGAGGAGGATCTCACTAACAGGGTATGGTAGCCATCTCAGAGATGCTCCAGAAGGTTAATAATTAAAGACTTTAAAATAGTTTATAAACATTGTTTCATTTTTCAGGTTTTCCTGTTTTCTTTCTTTATTACAATCACCTTAAGAGAGAAATACTTGGAGAAGGAAGCGGTAACCCACTATAGTATTCTTGCCTAGGAAATCCCATGGACAGAGGAACCTGGCAGACTGGGGTCACAAAAGAGTCAGACATGACTTAGCAACTAAACAAAAACAACTTGTGCTTTTTAAAAAAAAAAGATTAAAAAGAGAGAGAGAGAAACACTTCAAGGAATGCTTTTGTGTAATAGGCTTCCTCTGTGGCTCAGATGATAAAGAATTCTCCTGCCAATGCAGGAGATATGGGTTTGATCCCTGGGTCAGGAAGATCCCGTGGAGTAGGGAGTGGACACCCACTCCAGTATTCATGCCTGGGAAATTCTATGGACAGAGAACCCTGGTGGGTTATAGTCCATGGTATCGCAAAGAATTGGACATGACTTAGCGACTAAACAACAGCAACAGGAATCCGCACAAAATTCTTGGTGGGAGGATGTATTTAGTCAGTTACTTTGGGTACTTACACATGTGGAGGTGTTTCCCATGTTTGTAAAGAAATACAGTACATTATAGCATGTAGAATCTGAGCTTTGAACCAACCATTTACTGAGGCTGTGAAGAAATGGATTAAAGAAAAGTTACAAGAAAAAGTAGGCAGGAATAATAGAGGGAGTGCTGAGATAGTCCCTGATTATTGTCTGAGACATTTTGTTAATAACACTAAATTAAAAGAATGAGAGACCTTTATGGGATGAAGTGGACAGGAAAGAGTTCTCCTTAAGCTTGCATTCAACCTTGAGAGTCAGATCAATTTTGGAAAAAAGCAGACTTTGGGTCTTTGGAAGGAGCAGCATACCCTAGAAGGGAGAAGAATTTCATTTTGAAACCAGAGAGGTCTGAGTTCAAATCTTGGTTCCATGGCTCTCTAGCTCTGGAATCTTGGGAAGTTATTCCACTTTTGTGGGCATCTTGTGGAAAATGGGTATAATAGTGACTGCTTAATTGCCAACATCTGCTGGATCATAGAAAAAGCAAGAGAGTTCCAGAAAAACATCTATTTCTGCTTTATTGACTATGCCAAAGTCTTTGACTGTGTGGATCACAATAAACTGTGGAAAGTTCTGAAAGAGATGGGAATACCAGACCACCTGACCTGCCTCTTGAGAAACCTGTATGCAGGTCAGGAAGCAACAGTTAGGACTGGACATGAAACAACAGATTGTTTCCAAATAGGAAAAAGAGTACATCAAGGCTGCATATTGTCACTCTGCTTATTTAACTTATATGCAGAGTACATCATGAGAAATGCTGGGCTGGATGAAGCACAAGCTGGAATCAAGATTGCCAGGAGAAATCTCAATAAACTCAGATATGCAGATGACACCACCCTTATGGCAGAAAGTGAAGAACTAAAGAGCCTCTTGGTGAAAGTGAAAGAGGAGAGTGAAAAAGTGGGCCTAAAGCTCAACATTCAGAAAACTAAGATCATGGCATCTGGTCCCATCACTTCATGGGAAATAGATGGGGAAACAGTGGAAACAGTGTCAGACTTTATTTTTGGGGGCTCCAGAATCACTGGAGATGGTGACTGCAGCCATGAAATTAAAAGACACTTACTCCTTGGAAGAAAAGTTATGACCAACCTAGATAGCATATTCAAAAACAGAGACATTACTTTGCCGACTAAGGTCCATCTAGTCAAGGCTATGGTTTTTCCAGTGGTCATGTATGGATGAGAGAGTTGGACTATAAAGAAAGCTGAGCACAAAAGAATTGATGTTTTTGAACTGTGTTGTTGGAGAAGACTCTTGAGAGTCCCTTGGACTGCAAGGGGATCTAACCAGTCCATCCTAAAGGAGATCAGTCCTGAGTGTTCATTGGAAGGAGTGATGTTGAAACTGCAATACTTTGGCCACCTGATGCGAAGAGCTGACTCATCTGAAAGGACCCTGATGCTGGGAAGGATTTGGGGCAGGAGAAGAAGGGGATGACAGAGGATGAGATGGTTGGATGACATCACCGGCTCAATGGACATGAGTTTGGGTAAACTCCGGGAGTTGGTGATGGATAGGGAGGCCTGGTGTGCTGCGGTTCATGGGGTCACAAAGAGTCGGACAGGACTGAGCGACTGAACTAAACTGAATTTTGTTTTAGAATTCATTGAGATAACATATACAAAGTGATACATAATAAGCAGTTGTGCGTGCTGCTAAGTCACGTCCGAATCTTTGCAACCCGGTGGACTGTAGCCCGCCAGGCTCCTCTGTCCATTGGAGGGAATACTGGACTGGGTTTCCATTTCCATCTCCAGGGGATTTTCCTGACCCAGGGACTGAACCTGCATCTCTTACGTCTCCTGCCTTGGCAGGCGAGTTCTTTACCACTAGTGCCATCTGGAAGCCCTAGTAAGCACTCAGTAATTGCTAATACCCTTAGTTGGAGAGAATGTTCTGAACAAGCAGGGGGTGAGGAGAGTGCTGGCCATGTCCACAGGTTCATGGAAAGACTACTGGGAGTCTTGGAGGGAAGGATTAAGTAAGAGTATTGAAGTGAGACAAAGTGGAAAGATAAAAGAGGATCAGAGTCTTCTATTCGTCTCCTCATTCAACATGGGTTGAGTTCCTTTTATGTGGGAAGCCCTCCTCTAGGTATGGGATGCAAAGAAAAGAAAAAAGGACTGAGCCTTGAATTTCTGCTGGATCTCAACATAAGAAATTGGAACTTTATCCCACAGGGAGCTACATCTTTTGAGAGGGGAGGGGCTTAAAAGTTGTATTTTAGTGTTTTATTGGCCACGCCACACTGCGTGTGGGATCTAGGTTCCCTGACCAGGGACTGAACAAATGCTCCTTGCATCAGAAGCTTGGAGTCTTAACCACTAGACCACCAGGGAGTCCTGAAAGTGGTATTTTTGGATGGTTAATTGGAATATATTTCTTGAGCCCCAATATACAAGTTCAGTTGTTGTCTCTGGGTGGTTGGGAGTTAATGAGCCTGCCTGCTCCTTGACCAGGATCCTGTGATGGAGTCCACTCAGATGGATGAGGAGGAAAAGCTCATGGGTGGAACTTCATATCATTCCTTGAAATAAAACCTTGCCACTGAAACTGCTCATACTGTACTTGTGAAGTTTCTCATTGAATGTGGGATTTTCCACACTGCGTGCGTATTGCACTAAACCTGTACTCATAATGACACTTCGAGGTTGGCACCAGAGTCACTGTCTATTCAGGGTGAAGGACAACATGAGAATGCAGATGTCAGGGGCTTTCTCCAAAGTTCTGTCTTCCACAAGAAGAATTCCTCTCCCTATTGGTAGATCTCTGTAACCAGAGCCCCCATGACACACAGAACACACAGATAACTCAACCAAATGTTGTAGACTGACTGAATACAGATGTTTCTTTATGCAGTTTTGCCCGGATAAACAGCTTCTGTGTCTTCTACTCACAAATTATTGGCTCTTGTTCTTACCTCTGCTCCTATCAACTGCTATTTTTACCTCTACTCCCCTTTTTAAAGCCCAAGACTCAGCAGATCACAGATCACATGAGCTGTGGAATCTATTCCTGTCTTGGATTTCCTACCAAATGGTTAACTACCATTTCAGTGGCCATTTTCTTTATTTCAGGATTCATACCATATTGAATTATGGTATAGAACTGAAAAGTGAAAGTGAAAATAAAGTTGCTGAGTCGTGTCCGACTCTTTGTGACCCCCTGGACTGTAGCCTACCAGGTTCCTCCATCCATGGGATTTTCCAGGCAAGGATCCTGGAGTGGGGTGCCATTTCCTTCTCCAGATCTTCCTGACCCAGGGATTAAACCCTGGTCTCCCCGCATTGTAGGCAGACGCTTTACTGTCTGAGCCACCAGGGAAGTTCAGACAGTTCTTTGATAAGATGATCATGTTTTGGTTCTCAGCTTGGAAAATGGTGTGGATTACAAGATATATAATTTACAGGGGGACAAAACACCCTCCTTTAGTACCTAAATACCAGTATTATGTCCAGTGTTGTAGGTTATTATGTACCCGGCTTTGACACCCCTCCACAGAGACATCTATTGATTTAATGTTCAGTCTACTTCTTTCTGGTGGCTGTTTGAATCAGGTGGTTAAGGCATTGAGCTAATGAGAACAAGGTCACAGGTTCAACCTCTGTGTGGGTCAGCAAGGTTTGCTTTGTTCGGTGGCCACAGACCTGGTTGAGCCAGCTGTCTAGTATATGTCTTCCCCAGGTCATAAGAGGACATGGCAGGAGTGTGCAGATGGACAAGAGCAAATCCGTCACCACTGTTACAGAAAGCCCCCCGGGGGCCAAACGTCTACTAATGGGGGTCAAAAATGTCTCATTCACACGAGGCTGACATTTTAATACCTCTTGCTGAGAGGGTCTTTTGAACATCCAATTTAAACACTGTTGCTTTTTTGGTGTGGATTCATCTCTCTAATAAATGGAAGGCTGTATAAGACCTCAGATAATTAGAGATTTCCAAACACAGATTAAATATTTGAAAAGTTGGTTTAGCATGAAAAAAGAAATTTCAGAATTGGCTATTCAGTTGTCTCCTCTTATTTTTAAAATCTATTTAAGCTGGTGAAATAAAAAAAAATTAGTTATTTCAGAGAGTGGCTGATAATCATCTTTTTCATTTAAGAATGAAAGCATTTTAGTTAAACATTCTTGTAATTAGATCACTAAAATGTTAGTAAGAAGGAGGCACAATTCACTCTGTATTATTCAATTCTTTGGCATCACCCGACCACACAGCCCATCTTTCATTTCTATGCAAATATGTTCCCCAACTTACTTCGTTATTCAGCATCATGTCTTGTTAGATTTCAAACTGATTCAAGGTCAGCTCCACTCCAAAGTACTCTGCCTTAGCTGTTTCCCTCAGTTCGATCTTTGTGAGTACTGAAAATGCATTTGATGCACAAAAGAGGAGAGCACAGTGTAAAAAGGAAACTTGGCAAGAGGAGGAGGGAGAGTGACATATTGGTAATTCTTTTAAAATCCACTTATTAAACAAACCTGAGGCCAATGATAATGGAGACATCTATGACATTTTTGTGTAGATTATACATTCACAAGATTAAGAACGAAAAATATAAAATGAGACATTGTGAAGATATTTGTTCCTTTCCCCATGTTGCATGTAGAACCATTTTTACTAGTTTTTCCTGTGCTGTCTGTAATTTCTTTATGCCAATATATCTGAAAACCTCCCCTCCTTTAATGCAAAAGGAAGCACACTATAAACTTGTTCTTAATCTTGCTTTTGTCACGTAACAGTGTATTATTTCAGATATCTTCCCCTGTGGGCACAGTAGCCTTGGTTTTCACAGGCTATATACTATAGTATGTATAACTATATACTATCCCATTGAAAGGATGTTTTCAGTACTATAATTTATCTATCTAGTCACTTATTGATGGACCTTGATAGAATTTCTTATGTTTTTTATTACAAAAAAACAAGGTAATAAATTACTTGAGAATGCATTACCAGCCTTTCTTAAACATTGGCCTATCACTCCATTGAAAGGCTGTATCATGATTTATTTATCCAGTCCCCTTTTGGTGGACATCAAGTTTCCAATATCTTATTTTTGCAGACAGTAAAATAACCTAATACTTAAGTATTTTCATTTCTTGTCCTTTTAGGCAGTGTTAGAGCCATACAAGTCTGAAATGTGAAAAGTCTAGGTAGCCTACTAAAGATTACAGAAAATGCCTTTCATGAGAAGTGCGAGCCCATGCTAAGTGTATGAATAAAATATTTGGCTGTGAATAACATTTTTCTGGTATGGATAATTTTTAGATACTATTACCTGAGGAAAGTGGAGAAAAATCCTTCTGTCACTGAGTCAGGAATTTTATGAGAAAAAAGTTAGTGCTAGTAATGATTAATATTAGTATGTACCATTTAAAAAATGTAATATATCCAGGTAATTTTTTAATACCACTTAAGTATGATATGATTGAGTCTAAGAATTATTTTAAATTAAGAAATAAAAAGTAGAAAAAAGGTAGAATTTAGGAAATATGGCCCCAAAATGCCTTCCTCAAAAATTGTCAACCTTACATATACTTGTAGTTAATGCTGTTTGGGGACATTTCTTTCTATGTGTCATCAATGTGACTCTTCCCTTTAAAGACAGGGAATTTAAGGAAGTTATGGATGGAAGACTGGTTTAAGGTGGGACACATTAAGACCTGGGTTATTCTGGGCCCATAGAAATGGGATTTGTTGTAGAGTATTCATTCATTCATTCATAAATCCATTCAATTCATTTATTCATTCATTCCCTGTCAGATTCCATATTTACTTGGCTCTTGATGTGCAAATCATGCTAAAACTCTGGAAAATATAAAAAGTACAAAGTACAGATCATACTTTACAGTCTTGTAAGAAAATTAAGAAATACACAGGATACAATGAAAGGGTCCATGGTAAATACCTCAAGAATGACATAAACTGATATAAAGGCAGTTCCAAAGAGGAAGACATTACTTTCAATGGGCAAGAGGTGGCATTTGTCCTGGAGTACAGGATAATAGGAACAACAAAATCTGAACATAGTATATTTTACTGACAATGCGGTGACTTACTCAAAATCTGCATTGATTGGATAAATTCTTGGAAACTGATGAACAGATGGCTTCCCAGCTGCCTACCTTTTCTGGTATTCCACACACTTGCATAACCTGGTTCCATGTTGCCCACTAGGTCTGGGTGGGCTGTTGGACAGAGGATCTTGGCATTTCTCCAGATGTACACGATGGGCGGACTACATCATTTGTTGCTCAAAGATCCAAAAGTTCTTTCTTTTATGGTTGTTTGTATCCTGTCATTTTTAGAGTGTATTTTGGTGTGATCTTAGCTACCATCTTTTCTGGAAATCCCATATTTGATAGATACAAGTTGAGGTGAGCAGTGTGGTACTGGGCTTTCCAGGCTTTACCCTTATGCATCCTCTTTATCCATCCTGACTCCTATTGCTAAGCCACAGTGGCTATATCTGGAACAGTTCTTCCCAGTTTTGCCACAGAATAACTATGGAAAGGATCTTGACGAATTTGAACTTAGGATGGGATATAGGAGAAAAGAGAAATCATTCTAAGTGGAAGAAACAGGACAAATGGTGTCAATAAAATGTTCCATGTCTGTGCTAAAGCGGTAGCCACTTGTCACATGTATTGGGTAGGCCAGAAAGTTTTCGATTTTTCTATATGATCTTATGGGTTTCCCTAGTGGCTCAAATGGTAAAGAATCTGCCTGCAGTTTGAGAGACCTGGGTTCAGTCCCTGGGTCGGGAAGGTCCCTTGGAGAAGGGAATGGCTACTCACTCCAATATTCTTGCCTGGAGAATCCCATGGACAGAGGAGCCTAGCAGGCTACAGTCCATGGAGTCTCAGAGAGTTGGACACAAATGAGTTACACTTTCACACACTTCACATAGAATCTTATGGAAAAATCTGAAGGAACCTTTTCGCCAACCCAATAGCTATTGAGCAGGTGAATGGGGCTCCAGCAAATGAGGGACTGAATGTTTTTTATTGTGTTTGATTTTAGTTCATTTAAATTTGAATTTAAATGGCCACGTATGAAATAGTGGCTTCTATATTGGACAGCCCAGCTCTAGGCCATTCTTGGAAATTCTGAATATATAGGACTAGTTAAGAGCTGAAATAGACCTTTAAGTTTACCTAGTCTGGCATTTTGATTTTACAAATGAGGGGTTTTACAAGTGGGAATACTGAAACCCAAAAGGTAGCACACCTCATTCAAGGGTTTTGCACATGGGTATTGACGAGCCAAGTTGGAAGCTGGCCTTCTGATGCCCTGACTCCCAGTTTGGTGGTTTTTTGGGCCCACCACATTGCCTCCCAGTTATGACGGCAGGGCTGTAGCCACACCCAGTTAAAAGATGGTTGATTGGAAGATTTAAAAAGTGAAATCAAGCTTAGGTCCTTCAAATCAGCTAACCATGAGATATATGCTGAACTTGGTGGCATGCACTAAGATTGGGGGTAGTTGCAAAGTGTCACAAGGAACCCACAATCAAGTTGAGGAAACAGGAAATTTTCTGAAATATATGTTAGAATATATTCTAATATAATATATATTTCTATAGACTTGACCTATATTGAAGTCTCTAACACAGGAGGTAAAAGATGGCATTCAGTTCAGTTCAGTCGCTCAGTCATGTCCGACTCTTTGCGACCCCATGAATCGCAGCACGCCAGGCCTCCCTGTCCATTACCAATTCCCGGAGTTCACTCAGACTCACATCCATCGAGTCAGTGATGCCATCCAGCCATCTCATCCTCTGTCGTCCCCTTCTCCTCCTGCCCCTAATCCCTCCCAGCATCAGAGTCTTTTTCCAAATGAGTCAACTCTTCGCATGAGGTGGCCAAAGTACTGGAGTTTCAGCTTTAGCATCATTCCTTCCAAAGAAATCTCAGGGCTGATCTCCTTCAGAATGGATTGCTTGGATCTCCTTGCAGTCCAAGGGACTCTCAAGAGTCTTCTCCAACAACACAGTTCAAAAGCATCAATTCTTCGGTGCTCAGCTTTCTTCACAGTCCAACTCTTATATCCATACATGACTACTGGAAAAACCATAGCCTTGACTAGATGGACCTTAGTTGGCAAAGTAATGTCTCTGCTTTTGAATATGCTATCTAGGTTGGTCATAGCTTTTCTTCCAAGGAGTAAGTGTCTTTTAATTTCATGGCTGTAGTCACCACCTGCAGTGATTTTGGAGGCCCCCAAAATAAACTCTGACACTGTTTCCACTGTTTCCCCATCTATTTCCCATGAAGTAATGGGACCAGATGCCATGCTCTTAGTTTTCTGAACGTTGAGCTTTAAGCCAACTTTTTCACTCTCCCCTTTCACTTTCATCAAGAGGCTTTTTAGTTCCTCTTCACTTTCTGCCATAAGGGTGGTGTCATCTGCATATCTGAGGTTATTGATAGTTCTCCTGGCAATCTTGATTCCAGCTTGTGTTTCTTCCAGCCCAGCGTTTCTCACGACGTACTCTGCATAGAAGTTAAATAAGCAGGGTGACAACATACAGCCTTGACGGACTCCTTTTCCTATTTGGAACCAGTCTGTTGTTCCATGTCCAGTTCTAACTGTTGCTTCCTGACCTGCCTACAGGTTTCTCAAGAGGCAGGCCACTCAAACGTAACAGTGGTTGGACTTCCCTGATGGTCCAGTGGTGACGACTACACTTCCAGGGCAGGAGCTGTGGGTTCAATCCCTGGGTAGAAAACTAAGATCCCAAATGTCAGGGGACAAGGCCTAAAAGACAAGCAAAAAAGCAAACAGAACAATGGTTGATAGGAAGCAAACTTCTGCTCCATGGCTGACTTTGCATTCTTGCATTTTATATTGATTACACATGCTCCGTTATCACCAGGATCATTTCTACTGTTTCTGGAGTTTTAAGATGTGAAAGGAAAGTGGTTTGTTTCTGGATTATTTTCCTATAGAGTGGCACTGATATAGAATGAATTAGTATTAAAGCTATGCTGTTAGATCACAGAAGAGTAATACAGTCATGGGAGACTGTCTATTTAAATAAGGAGAAAAGTATTGGCTCCTATCTTTTGACATAGCCAGGAAACCAAATCTTTACTTGATTTACTAAAGTCTGAATCTGGGGTTGCATGACAGCATTTCTAGAGTATTTTTTTACCACTGGTAGGCAAAACAAATGAGACCCAAGTGCTCATAGAACATTCCAAAGAGTCAACAGAGAGAAATGGAAAGTATTAGAAACATGATTGTCTTTAGAAAAGGAGACACAATTATAAGTAAAATGGGGGATGAAAAATCATCTAGAATATAAATATCCACATTATAAATGTTTCCTAAGATTTTTTCCTTTCTCTTACTTTATAAAGGTAATGTGTGCTTAATGTATTCAGCTAGGAAAATAAAGAAAAAATAAACAAAAGCAACTAAAAATCAGTCTTCATCTTACTCAGAAACAGCCCATGTTAATTTCCTTTTCCTTTCTTTCCAAAACCTACTTTTAAATGTTTAGTTACTTAATATTGTAGAGCCTTTTGTACCGTAATTTTTCACTTAACCTTAATTGAATTTTGACTGGGGAATTTTTTTGAGGGAATAACTTTTGTTAGGGGAGCCCAAGCCAGTTGGGAAACCTATGCAGTGTTTTCCACTTCTGCAGGTCTTTAAGGGTGTTAATAAATTATGTCTTTTAATGTTAATAAGTTCCAAAAGTTTTCTTTGTTGGGATGCTTTGATAATGAGGTAAAATTATCTGGCTTGGTACTTTATTCATTGCCTAGTTGCTGATATGAACCATCCATCAATCTGTGCCAAGAACTTGTAGTGCTTTCGTCTTCAGAGCTTTCACTTCAGAAAACACTGTCATCGATTGGCAAGGACAAGAAAATATTCATTGTCTCCTTGGCATTGGAGATCTGATTTGTCTAGGGGCTTCCAAAGTGGACTTCAAGAGTCAGCTCCTTTTTCCAATGAAACATATTTATGTAACCATATTGCATTTATTATGCGGACTTTTTCTATGCCATGTTGATTGACGTCACGTTCTGTTTTCTTCAGTCCCTGGAAGGGCTCTCTGACTTGGCAATTTGGTAACATTTTAGTGTCTCTTCTTGCTACAAATGATCTATTAGAAATATTGCTGTAATAAATGGATATATATACGAATGGCTGAGTCCCTTTGCTGTTCACCTGAAACTATCACAATGTTGTTAATTGGCTATACTCCAATACAAATAAAAAGTTTAAAATAAAAAAAATTAATATAGTTGGAAAAATAAAGTAATATCAATGCTGGTAAGAAAAGAAATATTGCTAAAAATATTTGGTCCAGTTTGGATAACTTAAAATGATACTCTATCCTTTACTAACCTTGAACTTTATAAATCAGTTTCTTATCCTCAGAGGAATATTTTTTTTTTTAAGATGTTGTTTCCTGAACATTATTGCTTCCTTTGATCTCACACTACATTTAGTCTTTCAGATAAGCGAGCCCAATAATTCCTCAGCTGTAACTTCAGCAACACAGATAACTATCAAGCATCATATGACGTGCAGCTCATTACGCAGTTGTGAAGACCTAACCGTGGTCCTATATTAAATGTTTTACAGCTCATCTCTTCGTGGCTTACCAAGTTAATATAACACTTAGGGCTATCTTTGTGTCCAGGACTGATAAAGCAACTCTTTATAAAATGGCATATGATATTTAAATTGAAACATTTTAAGATGTTTTAGAAGAAGAAAACTCATGAAAACACACGAGTAAAGTAAATCTCCATATGTAGCTTAGTCCTTTTATTTTATTCTATCCAATAAAGGGGCCTCCTTTCTTTGATGTTTCTAGTAATTCTCATTATTGCCTTCTGGATAAAGTAGATGAATATGCAGAAGCAATATGCCGTCTTCAGAACTCTCTGGATCAGCATCTCCTGATGTGCCATCATCCTTCTTTATAATATACCGTTGAGTTCTTTGCAAGGCATAAAGACCTCTTTGGAATGTAATAGAAAAACAAAAGATTGGTTCAAGATCTGATCACATACTTCAGGACAATCTTTCTACAGTTTTAGTTCACCAAATAAAGAGCTGGCAGTCTGGAGATGGCTGGACGAGCAGTTTCCTAATTTCGAGTCTTTGGCAAGCTGGAATTCCACCTGCTAAAATGTAACAGTGTAGAGATTGTTGTCCTCTGGGTACATTTGCAACTTTCTGTTGGGTGCTCAATAAAGCAGACTGTATTAGTGTGCTGGAAAAATTTAACTTGCTGCTCATTTGAGTATTAATCTATCAAAATATTTCCTGGACTTATTTTATGAGCTAACAAAAGAGCCATTATACGTTTACCATCAGAAAGTTCTTAGTTCAGATTGATATTTTTAATTCCTTAATTGAATGGTTTTACTTCCTTGCTTAATGTAGACATTATTTTCAGATTATTGGCGAACTAAGAGAAGGTTAATTTGTAAGTTGAATTGGATTTTTGTTACAATCTGAAAAGACTTTTTGTAACCCAAAGACATTTTTTTCCCTGGGTTCTAATTCTCCCTACCACCATTTCCCCAGCATCCTTCTACTCTCAAATGAGGCTCCCTCACTCCATCATTTCTCCTTCTTCTCAGTAAAGTGGCTCCTCTGTCAGATGGTGTACATGCACTTTTCAAGACCAATTGGTCCCCAAACATTTTAAGGGGGATGCAGATGTTTAAATGATAGCAAAAGAGGGAAAATGATGAGAGCCTAAAGTTTTCTGGACTATATACCAGGATAAAAGACTGGTTGTTTTACAACCTGAGTGGGAACTTTAGCTCAAAAAGACTTTTATAATATTTTTTATAGAAAAAATTATTCAAGATGATAAAAAGTATATAGCATTTTTTTCTAACTTAGCACAAATATCCAGAATAAAAGAAGAATTTTTTTCCCCCAGTCATGTCTGGGGTTGTATTATTATTATTATTATTTTGTCTCTTTGTGGAATTTTTTTGGCAGAGTAGGTTTAAAATTTGTTTAAACTTGGAAACGAATTTTTCAAAAAGGTGAAGTTAAAATTTGTATGGTCTAATTCCTACCTTAAAAAACACAAAGTAAGGGTTTTTTAAAATTCTACTGTCCATTGTTCTTACTCAAATCCAATTTATTGGTGTGTGTGTGTAGGACTTGTGCATAGGCATGAACAATTAAAAGCAAGACTTTAATTAAAGGAAGAAATTATCACGGTGAGTAAGGTTTTGTCTACGCAAACAAAATAGAAGGCTATTTCATAATTATCAGGTGAAATAGGACTATAAAAAATGGCATGGTGGTGGATCTTGGTTGTTTTTTGTTGTTTAGTCACTAAGTCATGTCCTACTCTTTGTGACCCCATGGACTGTAGCCTACCAGGCTCCTCTGTCCATGGGACTTCCCACTGGAGTGGGTAGCCAGTTCCTTTTCCAGGGAAGCTTTCTGATCCAGGGATTGAACCTGAGTCTCCTGAGTCTCCTGCAGGCGAATTCTGCAAACATTGCAGACTTTTTTTTTAACCACTGCACCACTTGGGAAGTGGTGGATCTTGATACCAAATTCTCGTCCCTTCAATAATACTTTTACAGCATGAAGGTAAGTCTTCATTTCCTCAGTGTCAATCCAACTGAAAGTGTTTGGGCAAGGGGCACTACAGTACTGCAACCTGAACCTACCTTGGCAACGTTTTGTCAGAGTAAAATCTGTGTTGAATAACGACTCCTTCATAAGTCTGTTCTTTGCAACTCACCATGTGGACTGTTTGGTTTGCTGAGCAGTCAGCATGCTGAATGGGGCTTCCCTGATGACTCGGTGGTAAAGAATCTGCCTGCAGTGCAGGAGATGCAGGTTCAATCCCTGGGTCAGGATGATCGCCTGGAGGACGTCATGGCAACCCACTCCAGTATTCTTGACTGGAGAATTCCATGGACAGAGGAGCCTGATGGGCTACAGTCCATGGGGTCTCAGAGAGTCAGACATAAAAAAAAAAAAAGAGTCAGACATCATACACAACTGAAGTGACAGCACACACACAGCATGGTGAACAGAAAAGGGTGTGAGTTTTAGGATCAAAAGCCCCCATTTCTGAATCTGATAGCTTTGGGGCTTTGCAAAAGTCAGATGGCTTCCTAGAGACACAGTTGTTACCTCTATAAAAGAGGTGAACAGCACCTACCTTCCAGGTCTATGGTGAGGAAAAGAATTCGATATGTGAATGTACCCCATTATGTTTTTTTTTTTTGGATGTGGACTATTATTAAATTCTTTATTGAATTTGATCCAATATTGCTTCTGTTTTATGTTTTGGTTTCTGGCATGTGGGATACTAGCTCCCTGATGAGACGTCAAACCCACACCCCCTGCATTGGCAGGCAAAGTCTTAACATCATGGTAGTCCCTGAAAGTACCTAATACTGTCCCTTGTACGCAGTCGCTGCTCAGTACATTTTATGTTTTCACAATTACTTACTACCAATTAAACATTCAGCTATTTTTTTGTTTTGTTTTGTTTGCAGTGCAGCATCATTCAAAGTATTTCGAGGATATCTCATTAATAGTCAAATGTATTCCAACAGCAGACATCCATATGATTGTATATTTGTGACATCTGATCATCCTCAAATGAAAAAAGGAGTGAGACAGGATACCTCTTTGAAAACTTAGAGGGGCGCCTGGCTGCCCTGTGAGCTTTCTTCCTGGAGATCTTAACGTGTGTCTAATTGCTTGTCTTGCGGTGGCTGTGTGCTCAGGTATTTTTATTGTGGACCCTCTGGGGCCTCATGCTGCCTCCCCTTCCCCTTTCCCCCCACCACACAGCCACGCCTCAGCACAAGCAGAAGTTCATTTCTTTGCTAAAATCACAGTGACCTGCAAAGACCCAGAGATGGGAAGGGCTGGATCAGAGACATGGCTCTTCCCTTTGTTCACCACACCTGTGTTTTCTGCCAATCCCCTCAGATGGCTTGAAGAGCCCCGTGGTATGGACTCTTCTATTTCCTTGGACATCCTGTGTCCTCTTTGTCACAAGAGAGGCTCTAGTTTTTATTTGAAAATCCGTCCTGTGGTACATCCAAGCACTGACGAGGGAAGAACTGTCAAGATAGGCACTGTACTTTCTTGGGATTGTTCATTCTTGAATGGCCTGGTCCCTGCCCCCTTCCATCCCCCCAAGTCTGAGTCCTACTGGCAGCTGAGGCCTGACCTGCTACAGCTCTGCTGCTGGATCACCCCTTGCCTGTGGTGGCTGGTGGATGGTAATGTAAGGGATGAAGCTTCCTGGATTTGAGGACTTTTTACCGCTTCCTTCTTGGCAAGCCACTCCAATTACATAGGGCTTCCGTGATGGCTCAGTGGGGAAAGAATCTGCCTGCAATGCAGGAGACACAAGAGACCTGCCTGCGATCCCTGGGTAGGGAAGATTCCCCCCAGGAGAAGGAAATGGCAACCCACTCCAGTATTCTTGTCTTTAAAAAAAATCTCATGGACAGAGGAGCCTGGTGGGGACTACAGTTCATGGGGTCACAAGAGCCGGACATGACTGAGTGACTAAGCACGTACCACTTACATAATTGTTAAGGGGGCTTATTTATAAAACAGAAATACAGTCACAGATGTAGAAAACAAACCTGTGGTTACCAGGGGGAAAGGAGGGAGGAATAAATTGGGAGATTGGGATTGATGTATACACACTATATGTATACACATATACGTACAGTCAGTTCAGTCGCTCAGTCATGTCCGAATCTTTGTGACCCTATGGATGCCAAGCATCCCTGTCCATCACCAACTTCTGGAGTTTACTCAAACTCATATCCGTTGAGTCAGTGATGCCATCCCAGCATCTCATTCTCTCATCTCCTTCTCCTCCTGCCTTCAATCTTTCCCAGCATCAGGGTCTTTTCAGATCAGTCAGTTCTTCCCATCAGGTGGCCAAAGTATTGGAGTTTCAGCCTCAGCATCAGTCCTTCCAGTGAATATTCAGGACTGATTTCCTTTAGGATGGATTGGTTGGATCTCCTTGCAGTCCAAGGGACTCTCAAGAGTCTTCTCCAACGCCACAGTTCAAAAGCATCAGTTCTTCGGCGCTCAGCTTTCTTCACAGTCCAACTCTCACATCCATACATGACCACTGGAAAAACCATAGCCTTGACTAGACGGACCTTTGTTGGCAAAATAATGTCTCTGCTTTTGAATATGCTGTCTAGGTTGGTCATAACTTTTTTTCCAAGGAGTAAGGGTCTTTTAATTTCATGGCTGCAGCCACCATCAGCAGTGATTTTGGAGCCCCCCAAAATAAATTCTGTCATTGTTTCCACTGTTTCCCCATCTATTTGCCATGAAGTGATGGGACCAGATGCCATGATCTTCATTTTCTGAGTGTTGATCTTTAAGCCAACTTTTTCACTCTCTTTCACTTTCATCAAGAGGCTCTTTAGTTCTTCTTCACTATCTGCCATAAGGGTGGTATCATCTGCCTATCTGAGATTATTGATATTTCTCCTGCAATCTTGATTCCAGCTTCTGCTTTATCCAGCCCAGCGTTCCTCATGATGTACTCTGCATATAAGTTAAAGAAGCAGGGTGACAATATACAGCCTTCATGCACTCCCTTCCCGATTTGGAAACCTTTCCCGATTTGGATTTGCTATGTCTATTGCACTATATGTACATATATATACACTATACGTACATACACAGGCTATATATATATAATAGATAACTAATGAGAATCTACTGTTCAGCACAGGGAACTCTACTCAGTACTCTGTAATGATCTATATGGGAAAAGAATCTAAAAAGAGTGGATATAGGTATATGTATAACTGATTCACTTTGCTGTACAGCAGAAACTAATACAACATTGTATACCAATTATATTCCAGAGGGCAGTACCTGGAACTCAGGTAACCCTTACCATGTTTTGCAACCTCTATTCTTATCTTTGTCATTTATTTGTTTAATTTTTATTGCAGTACAGCTGCTTTACAGGGTTGTGCTAGTTTCTGCTGTACAGGAAAGTGAATCAGCTACATGTATAGATGTATCCCCTCTTTTTTGGATTTCTTTCCCATTTAGGTCACCACAGAGCACTGAGTAGAGTTCCCTGTGCAATACACTAGGTTCTTGTTGGTTGCCTATTTTTACATAGTATCAAAAGTGTGCAGGTGTCAGTCCTAATTTCCCAATTCACCCCACTCCCTTTCTTTGTTACTTAAAGTAGGAGCAGCAATAGAACCTGACTCACCGGTGAGTGTTAAGTGAGCTAAGATGCTGTGTCTATTGCAGTTGGCACACGGTGGGGCTCCAATACATGTTTCACTTCAGATAATCAGAAAATGAGTTCTTATCCGAATGAGAAGAGCTTCAACATCATGCCTCTTCTCCAGGCCGCGCACAGGTGGTTGGTGCGGGTGGAGAGGCGGGGTGAGCCCTCTATCTGGGTTCTGGTGGCTCTGCGTTGGGTTCTTTGGGTCCTACCCTTGCTCCATAGGTTTAAACTGCTGCTGGTTTGAACAAGTGTAGAGAGCCTGGCCAGGGGGCGGGGGCAGGGGTGTGGAGTGGGGGACCAGTGGCAGGCTTTTCTCCGTTGGTTTCTCAAGGAGCCGTAACTCTTTCAGATTCACTGCTCACATATGGCCTCCAAGCAGGCCTGGCAGTTTCCATCCATGGTGCAGGCTGGGAAAGGTAGGGTCTGGAAAACTCATAAAAGTGGACTGAGTGGTAAAGGAAAATCAATCTTCTCCTGCTTTGGACCAAGTTGATGAGAATCATTCTCCCTGATTCTCCATAAATTGGAACAAGGCTTAGAACACTAATCCTACTATAATACCATTTGAAGACGAACACTGACATTTGTGACATTTAAATAACAGTTCAGGTCTGCTATTAAACCAGGGCCTCCAACTGTTTAACCTTTGCTCTTGTGTACTGTTACCCTTGGTCCAGTGCATGCAAATGTATTTATTAATGCATTTCAGCTTTCTGATGACACATACTTATTTCATTCTGCTGGCTGTGTTGCTTCTGTGAATGATGCCGCACCAAACGGAACATTTGTTTTCAAACTTTTCAGTGTGATACATTCCAAGACTCTCTCTTAGATTTTTTTTTTTTTAATAGAGTTAAAGCTAAATAAAAGTCGAGGCCATTATCCAGAAAACTTCCTGTGGGTGGAAGAGTGTATTTCCGGAACTATCTAGAGAAGCCCAAAGCCAAATTCATTCAGTAAAATTTCTCAAATGCTTTTTGTGTCATATACTGTATTAGATCCAGTAGGAAGAAGAGGTGTGTCTTGCCTTTAAAGAATGTAGCCTTGTGATTTAGGGCCCTGCTTATGGGGTTCTGCACCTTAACTTGTATGAATCCCACCTTACTCTTTGTCTGCAGGGACAAAATCACAAAAAGCAGATTCTCGTCTAGTTAAAGTCATGTAAACAAATGAATTAGAGACTGGAGGATATGGATCCTTTTCACTTTGATATGTCTTCCCGGGTAGCTTAGACTGTAAAGAATCTGCCTGCAATGCAGGAGACTCAGGTTCAATCCTTGGGAAGGATCCCCTGGAGAAGGGAATGGCTACCCACTCCAGTATTCTTGCCTGGAGAATCCCGTGGACAGAGGAGCCTGGCAGTCTACAGTCCGTGGGGTCACAAAGAGTTGGACATGACTGAGCAACTAATGCTTTCTTTTTTTTTCTCATGATATTTTTAAACAATGTTGGTCTTAAAAATCAGGAATAAATTCTTCATTCTTGGATATTTTCCTGAGCAGGAGAAAACACTTTCTGCTTTGTTCTTTCTCATCATGTACCATTTCCTGAGCAGTGACAAATCTGCTCCACATCTCATAGAAAAGTAAGTCCCTTTGGTACTAAGATCACTTGAAAGCTGACATTCTAGTTTGGCTTCAGATAAAGTTAGTCCCAGCCTGGTTGGCTCCTGAGAGACCCAGCCTAAATGACTGGTCCGGCCAGTTGCTAGATGTGTGAAATTCACCAAGGTGATTCCTCAGTCCATGGGCCTCAGTTTTCTTATCTGTAAAATGGGTGAATTGTAATTTCTTGCTGAGTTGTCAGAAGGATCAGAGGAAAGGATTCTGGGAAAATAGTGCAAAGCCTGGCCCATGGCAGCCTCTGTTTGGGTCCCCATGCTCTACAGAGCCCCCACCCCATTTCGTTCCTGTTCCAGATCTGTTGCTGGTCACAGCACGAACCTTTTCCTTCTGGGCCAGTGATTCTAAGCTAGGAACTATTTGTCCCCAGGGATACACCTGAAAATGTCAGGAGACTGTTTTGGTTGTTACAGTTTTTTGGGGGGAAAAGTTACTTGCATCTAGAGGGAAGAGGCCAGACACACTGCTAGACGTCCTATAATCTACCCTCCCCCACAACAAAGACAAATCTGGCACAAAGTGTCTGTGGTCCTGAGGTTGAGAATCCCTGCAGGTCCCTGGGATGCTGACATTCTCTTCCCTGAACAACCCATTTCCAGGGTCTGTGCTTCTCTATCATTGGTCACACGGGATGAGTTGAGATGTGAGAGCGATGAGGGCAAAACTCGGAAATGTGGGATGGAGTGTCTTTATGCTTCAGTGAGACCCCTCCCAGAGGCCTGGGGTGGATGAAAAGGCAGTGGCCCTTGGGCCTGCTCTCTATGTCCCAATGTAGATCCTTTTAAAACATATTTACTTATTTGGCTACATCACAGGATCTCTCATTGTGGCACATGGATTCTTTAGGTGTGGTGTGTGGGATCCATCGCTCCATGGCTTGTGGGATCCTAATTCCCCAACCAGGGATTGAACCTGTGTTCCCTGCATTGCAAGGTGGATTCTTAAGCCACTGGACCACCAGGGAAGTTGCCTCCAATATGAATCTTGCAGGAGGCTGAAGACCCTCCATGGCAAGCTGGCCTTCCAAGTCATTACAAAGGAACATCTGTCAAGGCCAGATGATAAACTATATTTTATTTGTCAGTTTGTAAACTTGAGGAGTAACTTTAACTATTTCAACATATGACACGGGGGCCTCTGTTTGCATTCTTGCTCTGGGAAATGAAAGTGAGGGCTGGGAGCATCAGTTTGATTTCTAAGACTCTGCCCTCTTCACTCCTGCACAGCTGGGCTTCAGTGGTTCCCCTGCAGGCTCAGCTCTAAGGTTGTCCCTGTACTGCAGGCAGGTGATGGAGGAGCCTCTATGGCTGCAGGCTCAGCCCCAGTCTGTTTTGATTGCGGGTTTGTTCCTGAGTTGGTGATCTTTTTTTGTAGTTGAAACAATTGCATTTGGGAAGTTTTTGTAGTGTAGATAAGGAAACAAGTTTTCACCTGGACATGTACAGTTTATTAGATGCAATCTTGAATACATATCAGAAAAAACTGCATACTTCAGAAAAACTGGTAGGAGAGTTTACAAATGAGTATTCAGATGCTGGTACAGGGGCCTAGCTCAGAGGACATGGCTGGCCTTGTGAATCAGAGTATATGTGCATGTGAGTGAGTGTGCGTGGGTGTGACTAACTGTGCGAGCCTGCTATTTTCCAAGATCTTAACATCTGTTTTCTCATTGAATCTTCATTATAACCACATGCAGCCCGTCTTATTATTTCCATTTTTATAAATAAGGAAACTGGAGCCCCTGTTAATGGTGGAAGTGGAGTCTGAATTTGGGTATGAGGGTAGTAGGAAGGAACTCTAGGTGGGAGCTATAGAAATCAATGGTTTTCTTGTAGAAATGTTGGAATGTCTGTTTGTGTCATGCAAAACTTTAGCTTCTAAGAAACCACTTAGAAATTAACAGTGCTTAAAATTGTAGCCTGCAGACTCCTCTGAGACACTTCTTTTTTTTCTTCTCTGTTTGCTCACCTGAAGATTTAAGCTGCTTCCAAGAGATCCAGTTTATTCATTAATGCAGGCAGTTTTTTTGTGTGCAAAATGTCCAAATGGCTTAATGATATTACACAGTGAAGACAATTGACTGACTGGCTTGCTTCCTTTCCCTCTTGTGATATATTTTTATTCCCCTGCTGAGGTTGGCTCTTCTTTTGCTTCTCATTTTATTCAGGCTGCTCAGTCAATGTCTATGAGTTTATGTGGATTTGTGTAAAGTTTTTTTTTATTGAAGTGTAATTGATTTACAATATTGTGTTAATAATGTTTTCTTATATATAGACTCAGGATGGCTGTCTGGATAAACTGATCATCTGTACTAATATCATTGTTAAGATGACTTTTAAAAAACAGGCAAACTAATTCCAAAAGTCAATTTGTTAAACTCTTAAACATTCTATTTATGTTTTTAGTCTTAGCCTGGCCATAATTTTAGATTCAAGAACTGAACCTAATTATAGATATATGTATAAAAAAGATGCTTAGAATAAGTTTGTCATAGTACAGAGGATTCTATGCCAACAGTTTATGATTTTGTTTATTCCTAAAATATCCAGTCTAATGGACATTTCTAAGATCATTTAAATAGGGAAGTTTTACCATGGTTGTTGGCAAATTAGGGTTTTGTTCCCCAAAGTTACCATATGTTTTAATCAATAATAAGTAAGATTTAAATTCTTATACATTCTACTAGTTAAGAAAGAAAATTAAAGGTCTAATTAAAGACCCATGTCATGGTAGAAAAAATGATGAATCTTTTCACCACTCAGCATCATGGGATGCTCCACATATATTGTTCTTTTTTCCCCCTTGGAGTTATTTATTGGCCAGAAGGGGAGGGTGGACAGAACTTCTTTTGAAGTTAAACATCTTGCTTGGATGAGTAGATATGTTGCATCAAATCACAGTAATAAAAAGACAAAATGCTTTATTAAATCTTCTTTATCACTATATTGTGCTCCAATAGAATGATCTAATTAAAGACACAGTGAAGCCTCTTTTCATCTGAAGAGGAGTTCAGAGGCTTTCCTTATTAAAAGGTTTGCACACAAACAAATACACTGCTGTCTTGCTTCCAAGTTTCTTAGGGGTGCCTCCTTCCTGTTTTGCTCTAATAATTATGGATGTCTTGGCTGTCACTTCGTGGCTTGAAACTAACTCGTCTTTTTCATCTTCAAAGTACCTGCAAGGCATTTACATGATTAATATTCATAATACCACTCAGAGAGAGGCACTTGGAATGCTATTCTTTTCTCAGATATGGAAACAAAAGAAAAGAATCTAAAGTGGTGCTTATTTGCTTCTGCTAATGAACAATTTATTTTCTAGTTCTAAGCTTCCAGGTATCCAACCTGGTGCCTTTTCCTGGCAACTCTAGCAGATGCTGCCAATTCATTCTGCCTAACATGAGACTTCTTTGAGTAATCAGATGAATTGCTATCATCATCATCATGGGAAAACGTATACGAATCAGAGAGAATGCAATTCGAGACTACCTTTCTGTTAGAGTCTCTCTAGGTTCTCTTGATTCAAGGATCATTTCTGAGGTAAGGAAAGCAAAGGAAAGATATACTCATATGAATGCAGAGTTCCAAAGAATAGCAAGGAGATAAGAAAGCCTTCCACAGGGACCAATGCAAAGAAGTAAAGGGAAAATAATAGAATGGGAAAGACTAGAGAGCTCTTAGAGATACCAAGGGAACATTTCATCCAAAGATGGGCACAATAAAGGACAGAAATGGTATGGACCTAACAGAAGCAGAAGATATTAAGAAGAGGTGACAAGAATACACAGAAGAACTATACAAAAAAGATCTTCACAATCCAGATGATCACGATGGTGTGATCACTCACCTAGAACCAGACATCCTGGAATTCGAAGTCAAGTGGGCCTTAGGAAGCATCACTACTAACAAAGCTAGTGGAGGTGATGGAATTCCAGTTGAGCTCTTTCAAATCCTAAAAGATGATGCTGTGAAAGTGCTGCACTCAATATGCCAGCAAATTGAGAAAACTCAGCAGTGGCCACAGGATTGGAAAAGGTCAGTTTTCATTCCAATCCCAAAGAAAGGTAATGCCAAAGAATGCTCAAACTACCACACAATTGCACTCGTCTCACATGCTAGCAAAGTAATGCTCAAAATCCTCCAAGCCAGGCTTTAGCAGTATGTGAACCATGAACTTCCAGATGTTCAAACTGGATTTATAAAAGGCAGAGGAATCAGAGATCAAATTGCCAACATCCACTGGATCATTGAAAAAGCAAGAGAGTTCCAGGAAAACATTTACTTCTGCTTTATTGACTATGCCAAAAGCTATGACGGTGTGGATCACACCAAACTGGAAAATTCTGGAAGAGAGGGGAATACCAGACCACTTGACCTGCCTCTTGAGAAATTTGTAAGCAGATCAAGAAGCAAAAGTCAGAACTGAACATGGAACATCAGACTGGTTCCAAATTGGGAAAGAGTACGTCAAGGCTGTATATTGTCACCCTGCTTGTTTAACTTATATGCAGAGTAGATCATGCGAAATGC
>NW_024070185.1:5834365-5874609 GCF_014754425.2 Oryx dammah
CCCCTCCCACCCCCCTCCCCACAACATCTCTCTGGGTCATCCCCGCGTACCAGCCCCAAGCATGCCATATCCTGCATCGGACATAGACTGGCAATTCGATTCTTACATGGTATTATACATGTTTCAATGCCATTCTCCCAAATCATCTCACCCTCTCCCTTTTCCACTGAGTCAAAAGTCTGAAAGTGAAAGAGGAGAGTGAAAAAGTTGGCTTAAAACTCAACATTCAGAAAACTAAGATCATGGCATCTGGTCCCATCACCAATAGATGGGGAAACAGTGAGAGACTTTATTTTCTTGGATTCCAAAATCACTGCAGATGGTGATTGCAGCCATGAAATTAAAAGACACTTGCTCCTTGGAAGAAAAGTTATGACCAACCTAGACAGCATATTAAAAAGCAGAGACATTACTTTGCCAACAAAAGTCCATCTAATCAAAGCTATGGCTTTTTCCAGTGGTCATGTATGGATGTGAGAGTTGGACTATAAAGAAAGCTGAGAGTTGAAGAATTGATGCTTTTGAACTGTGGCGTTGGAGAAGACTCTTGAGAGTCCCTCAGACAGCAAGGAGATTCAACCAATCCATTCTAAAGGAAATCAGTCCTGAATATTCACTGGAAGGACTGATGCTGAAGCTGAAACGCCAATACTTTGGTCACCTGATGTGAAGAACTGAGTGATTTTTTTTTTTTTTAATATTATTTTTTTTAAATTTATTTATTTATTTTTAATTTTTACTTTACAATTCTGTATTGGTTTTGGCATAGATTGACATGAATCCACCACAGGTGTACATGCGTTCCCAAACATGAACCCCCCTCCCACCCCCCTCCCCACAACATCTCTCTGGGTCATCCCCGCGCGTCAGCCCCAAGCGTGTCATATCCTGCATCAGACATAGACTGGCATTTCGATTCTTACATGTTATTATACATGTTTCAATGCCATTCTCTCAAATCATCACACCCTCTCCCTCTCCCTCTGAGTCCAAAAGTCCGCTATACACATCTGTGTCTTTTTTGCTGTCCTGCATACAGGGTCATCATTGCCATCTATTTGAAAAGACCCTGATGCTGGGAAAAATTGAAGGTGGGAGGAGAAGGGGACGATAGAGGATGAGATGGCTGGATGGCATCACTGACTCGATGGACATGAGTTTGAGTGAACTCTGGGAGTTGGTGATGGACAGGGAGGCCTGGTGTGCTGCAGTCTATGGGACTGCAAAGACTGAGCGACTGAACTGAACTATGAGGTACTGAACTGTGTTTTAATTTAATCCCCTGAATAATATCCTTCTTGCATAAGAACTTCATTCAGGTTGAACTAAATTATGGATCAAAAACTAGCAGCTGGTGTATTCATGCATATATGTGGAATCTGAAAAAAATTGGTGTAGATGATATTATTTACAAAGCAGAAATAGAGACACCAATGTACAGAACAGATGTATGGGTACCAAGGAAGAAAGATAGAGGGTCGGATGAATTAGGAGATTGTAATTGACATATGTGTGTGTGTGTGTGTGTGTGTGTATTTATATACTATGTATAAAATAGATAACCTAATGAGAACCTACAGTATAGCCCAGGGCACTCTACTCAATGCTCTTTGGTGGCCTAAATGGGAAGGAAATCCAAAAAAGAGGGGATTATATATGTGTGTGTGTGTGCTCAGTTGTTCAGTCATGTCTGATTCTTTGAGACCTCATGGTCTGTAGCCCACCAGACTCCTCTGTTCATGGAATTTTCCAGGCAAGAATACTGGAGTGGATTGCCATTTCCACCTCCAGGCGATTTTACTCATCCAGGGACTGAGCCCATGTCTCCTGCATTGGCAGGTGGATTCTTTACAACGGAACCACCTGGTAAGCCCTGATATATGTATATCTGATTCACTTTGCTGTACAGTAGAAGCTAACACAACATTGTAAAGCAACTTGTTATTGTTCAGTCCCTAAGTGGTGTCCAGCTCTTTGCAGCATGCCAGGCTTCCCTGTCACTGTAAAGCAATTGTACTTTAAAAAAACAAAACTAGCAGCTGTCTACAGATATTAATTGGTTGTCCATATTGTTAATAATTTTGTGTTTGTGTTTTCAATTCTTTGTTTGTGATGAACTTTGTAGTTCTTGATTCACAGATACTCTCCTCTACTCGACACAGAATGATTCGGTGTAATTTATGTTGCCCATTAACTGCTGAGGGAATTTGAGTTTGCTGACTAAATAGGAAATGATTATCTTATTTCTCCAAAATGAGGAAAATTTGGTAAATCGACAAAATTGGTAAATTGTTGAATTTCTTTGACGTCATATCACTCCTGCCCCCAAATGATCTCTCCCCCTTTCCTGTAAAATTCTTATTTTATTTATTTCATTTAGCATTCTCAGAGGACAGTGATTTCACAAGGGAATCCACACAGAATTGTGAATGACTGACTCCAGAATAATGGTTTGTGCTCTAGAGCTACTGGGAGTTTAAAGGGGAACACTAACCCCATCATCATCTCTGGTATCTTGCCGAGCATTGGAATATTTTATTTTTTGGGGGGGGCATGATTAGACTCTCTCAAGTCATATTATACTGTAGTGATTGACTTTGACACCGAGTATATAGCATATAAGGCAAGTCCTATCCAAAAACCTATTTTTGAAAAAATTAAAAAAAAAAAAACAATTTCATTCATGAATTAATTCATTAAACTTTTTGGTTGCATGGCATGTAGGATCTTTGTTCCCTGCCCAGGGATTGAACCTGAGCCCCCTGCATTGACAATGTGGTGTCTGACAGGGAAGTCCCAAAGCCTGTATTTCTATATTCAGATTTCAATGTCAAAATCTAGAAAAACTGGAAGAAATTCACAAGTAAATATCAAAAAAGTAGTCTAAAACATCACGTATTCCGCGAGGGTCCTCTCTGCATTAAAGAGAGTGAACAGGAAGAGAATGTTCTGGAGCAGCAGTGCAGAGAAAGCTAGGCAGACCCTCTTACATTTCAATTTCCATTCTGAATTTGATGCTGACCTGCCTGGCCCTGGGAGTACATACACAGACAGAGTGGAGATCATGATGAATTATCCTGGACAGAGGTGCAGGTCGGGCAACAGCAACTGTGAGTAAGACACGTGAAACATTCCAGTGGTGACTTCTTCGAGGATGGACCTGCAGCTCTCGAAACCTGTCCCAAGCTCTCGAAACTTTCACTGTCCCCTGTAACTTGCGGTTAGCTGAAGTCACTCAACATAAGTCCTTAAAGGCCCAGGCAGTGCAAGAACAAGAGGCTTTCTGAACCATGTGCAACTCATTCCTTTGGCCTTCCATTTTTAATTTTCACAGGTTTTCAGCTTGAGTTTAACAATGGTTTGTGATCAAGGTTAAATGAAAGTTTATTTTACTTTTGGTGACATTTTCACAGCTAATTTGAACTTAGATCCCTTGCTGGAGAAATATTTACAAAGAAATAACATCAAATTGCACAGAATAAATGCCATGCCATTCAACTATGTAAATAGCAGCTGAGATGTTTAATTGAAAATAAAACACTGGTAAAATGTAAACATTTTGTTCCAGTTGCTGTGAGCATAGTATTCAGTGGCAGCAATGAAAATGGGAATATGGAAGTTAGAATTTGTGACAGGGTCCACTCACTCTAATGTGTCTGTAAGCCACATAGTCGCTGCATATTCTGCAAGGCTGTTTAGTCCACCTCTCAAAACACACTCATTTGTGTTTTTCCAAAAAACCTAAATGACTAATTTGAAAAGATACATGCACTCCAGTGTTCATAACAGCACCGCTTACAATTGCCAAGGCCTGAGAGCAACGTAAATGTCCATTGACAGATGACTGGATAAATAAGATGTAGCATATATATAGTGGAATAGTGTTCAGCCATATAAAAGAATGAGAATTTGCCATTTGCAGCAACATGGGTGGACTTGGAGGGCATTATGCTAAGTGAAATAAGTCAGACAGAGAAAGACAGATACTGTATGATAACACTTATATGTGGAATCTGAAAAATACAACAAACTAGTGAATAAAACAAAGAAGTAGATTCACAGATATAGAAAACAAATCAGTGGTTACCAGTGGGGTAAGAGAAGGAGGAAGGGCAACATAGGGGGAGGGGAAAAGGATTATTACGGGATTATATGAAGGCATGCATGTGAAAGTTTTGAAAATTGTAAAGCGCTATAGAATTTAATATAAATTAATATTTTTCATTCAATAAAAAGTCTTACTAAGATAACTAAAATGGAATAAACAAACAAATAAATAAAATCTTCCTCCTTAAAAAAAGGCCACTCATTTGTTATCATAAAGAGTTGTTGCTTGAAACCTATTTCCACCAGGCTTTTAATGTACACTTCAACGGACCTCCAAGCATTTGGGTCTTTCACTCATTAAGCTGTTCCGTGGCTGTCAGTCAGGTATCTCTCCAGAGTCTTTGGGCTTCCCTGGTGGCTCAGATGGTAAAGAATCTGCCTGCAACGCAGGAGACCCAGCTTCAATCCCGGGGTCGGGAAGATCCCCTGGAGAAGGGAATGGCTACCCACTCCAGTATTCTTGCCTGGAGAATCCCCTGGACAGAGGAGTCTGACAGGCTACAGTCCATGAGGTCACAGAGTTGGACACCATTGAGCGACTAACTGTTTCACTTTTTCCAGATGCTTTATTCTTTCAGACCACTAGGAGCACACCTGGCCTTCCAAAGCATCAAATTCTGGTGTTTTGATTTGATTGTCTGTTTATATAGCTGTAGTTCTGTGTTGTATGGATTTACCTCTGTACCCCAAACAAAACCCTCCCAGATTCTGTCTTGACAAGATTAATATTGGAATAAACATACATATTTATGTACCTTGGGGAGAGTTGTCTACATGTATCTATGAATACTTTTTGGAAAAGGGGTCCTCTTTTCCAGATTTAAAGCTTTAAGATTGAGAATGAAATTGTGATATATTTTGACCTAAAATTTAGGAGAGGTGGAGGATTATTTCGATAATTCCAACCAACTGTATATTTATTTTGGAATTGCATTAATTGGAGAATTTCTGTTACCTTTGTTGAAAGCTTGATCTGAAGAGGTATTATAACAACTATTAAGAGCACAGACTGTGGAGCCAGACTTGTTGGATTAGCCGGCACCCTCACGGCAAGTTACTGAACTACTCTTTGCCTCAATTTTCTCATCTGCAAAACAGGTATAAGAATAATATTTAGTTCATCAGGCCATTGTAAAGATTATACAAGGTAGCATGCTGCTGCTGCTGCTGCTAAGTCGCTTCAGTCGTGTCTGACTCTGTGCGACCCCATAGATGGCAGCCCACCAGGCTCCCCCGTCCCTGGGATTCTCCAGGCAAGAACACTGGAGTGGGTTGCCATTTCCTGCTCCAATGCATGAAAGTGAAAAGTGAAAGTGAAGTCGCTCAGTCGTGTCTGACTCTTCGCGCCCCCTTGGACTGCAGCCTACCAGGCTCCTCTATCCATGGGATTTTCCAGGCAAGAGTACTGGAGTAGAGTGCCATTGCCTTCTCTGACAAGGTAACATATATAAGCATAATAGTGCCTGGCAGTTAGTGCTAAATAAATGTACTTATTATTCATTCCATTAGTAAATATTTATTAAGAGCTTTTATTACTTAGCATTTACTTATCTGTATTAACTTTCTATATTATTATTATGTTTTATGGGAAATGCTTTAAACTGATTTATTTCATTATTTTTTCCAGCTTGATTGATGTATGATTGAAAAAGATTGTATATATTTAAGCTGTACAATATGATTTTTTTAAAAGGTGTACAGTGTGATTATTTCATATGTATATAAGTTGCGAAATGATGAGCAGAATCAAGTTAAATGGTATATATAGGACCTCATGTAGTTGCCACTTTTGTTTGTGTGGCAAGAAAATTTAGCAACATTTAAGTATATAATACAATATCGTTAACTCTAATCCCCATACTGTACATTAGAGCCCCAGAACATAGTCCTCTTACGACTGAAAATTTGTACAGTACCCTTCGATCAACACCTCCTTATTTCCACAGCTTCCCAGGGAAGCAATTCTTTTTTTTTAATTTATTTTTTGGGGTGTAATTGCTTTACAATGTTGTGTTAGTTTCTGCTGTACCATGAAGGGAATCGTCTATATGTATGCATATATCCCTTCCCTCTTGGACCGCCTTCCCTCCTCGGCCCCATCCCATCCATCTAGCTCACCACAAGCACTTGAGTTGAGCTCTCTGTGCTATAGCAGCTTTCTACTAGCTATCTGTTTTACACACGATAGTATGTAATGTCAATGCCACTCTCAATTCGTCCCACCGTCTCCTCCCACTGTGTCCACATATCTGTTCTTGATGTCTCTATTCCTGCCCTGCAAACAGGTTCATCAGTAACATTTTTCTAGATTCCACATATATGCATTAATACATGATATGTGTTTTTCTCTTTTTGACTTAATTCATTCTGTATGACAGACTCAAACTTGATTACAAATTCTCCCTGCTTCATTCCCCACAGTGAGGGTCAAGTTTTAAAGAGTTAAAATCTGGTGAAAATGTGCTCATATCTGGCAAAATTGTTAGTATGGACACGTTTTTTTAAAAATGAAAGGGCAGCATCTGGACTTCGGTAAGCAAATATGCACTAACGTGTTACTTTGACCTTTTAAAAAGTTGATCTTCATTTTATTCAAATGGTAAAAATATTCTGAAAAGCTCCATGTTGAATTGCATTTTGGCCATCATTTAGTGAAACACTGATGTGAAAATGATGCTTTTACATTTCATACTTTGTACCAAAAATTAGACTATAAGCTGAGAGAATCATCTAAAGTAAAAAATGAGAAAGATCAGACTTCAGCTCACCAAACACAGGAATCCAACCTGAAAACATCCTTTTTCGATGGGAAATGGCTGACTCTTTCCTGTTCTAGCATAAGAGTCAAAAACCCTAGGATGGGTAATTTTGCTCCCTGTTACAGCCAAGTCTCTATGATTGGAATCAGGCTGAACCCAGTAACCACTGGCTGCAGCACAGACATGAGTGTGAGAACACTTCTATTTTTGTTTCCTGTTCAAGGCATTTAATTTCTAAAACTCAAAGTGGACTTTGCCAAAAATAGAAAATTATTCCCCCAATTCAAAGTCTTTGTTTATTAATAAAAGAGCAAATGCTACAAGCACATTTATACTAAAGCTTTGTTGTGTGTGTGTGATTGCATTATCCAAGGTCCTTTTCCACGAAGCCTCTCTGTTTGGAGTCTGAAGCAGCTGCCCAGACCCTCCCTCTTTTCCCAGAGACAACCATGTGGTTTAGAACCTGGAATCAGACGTTGTCTTCTGGGGCTTTGGTTCCTATGCAAGCAGTGTGCAAGCAGGGACAGATGGAGGAGAGTGCTCTGGCAGAGGGATTGAAGCAGTGCCCCCCTGCTTTGGTTGTGGATGCACAGCCCCACTGGGCTTCTGAGTTCCTGAACCTCATCCTAGTCTGGAGCTCCAGCTTCCCAGTACTTCTGCAAGCCTCCATGTACTTCCGCTTCATCCCTGTCCTCAGCATTTTTGTCTTCCCTCATGATCATGAGGGCTTCCTCCAGGGCTCAGTGGTAAAGAATCCTCCTGCAGTGACACAGGAGATGCAGGTTCAATCCCTGGGTCAGGAAGATCCCCTGGAGGAGGGCATGGCAACCCATTCCAGTATTCTTGTTTGAAGAATCCCAGAGACAGAAGATCCCAGTGAGGCTTCAGTCCACGGAGTCACAAAGAGTCAGACACAACAGAAGCGACTAAGCATGCACTCATGATCATCAGACTGGGTTTGTATTGAATATTTCTTACAAACAAGAACTTTCACTGCTGCAATAATTTTCAAAGCCTGGGAAGAATTCAATGTTAATATTTTACATGGAAATATCAATGCAGCTGAAGGTAACTTAGCTTTCAATAATGTTTTCTTTGAAGCTAATAGCTCTTCTGAAACTTCATCAGTTACATGCTTCTGTAAGGCTCCACAATGAGATTTTGCCCAAATGTATTTTGGGTTGGCAGTCATTGCTAATCAGCCAGTGAGGGTATATGTTCTAACTCAGTTCTATAGTTCAGCCTTATTGCTGCTATTTTGGAGATAAAATGTTGACAGTATTGAAATGAGCTACACTGATATCTTGGGGGAGGTGTTGTTGTTCAGTTGTTCAGTGATGTCCAATTCTTTTGCTACCCCGTGGACTGCAACACACCAGGCTTCCCTGTCCTTCACCGTCTCCTGGAGTTTGCTCAAACTCATGTCCACTGAGTCAGTGATGCCATCCAACCAGTTCGTCTTCTGTAGTCCCCTTCTCCTTCTGCCTTCAATCTTTCCCAGCATCGGGGTCTTCTCCAAGGAGTCAGCTCTTTGCATCAGGTGGCCAAAGTATTGGAGCTTCAGCTTCAGCAAGGAGGGTCAATTAACAGACACAATTGGTTTCAATACTTGCTTTCCAGAAGTGAAGTGTCTGCCATGGTGTTATTAGCTGAGATACCGTGGGTAGTTTTACATGTCAGGAACTGTGAACATGCACCCTGCAGGTCTGATTACCAGTGTTAAGGAAGTTCTGTGCTACATAACCCCCAGAGCCAAGCCTCCAGGAAAATTAAAGGTCCCTGTTCTACCAATAAAATGGGAGACTCATGAGACTTTTTTGGATTGACTATAAACTCGGACTTGTAGGACTTTGTTCTTAAAGGTGAAAACAAACACAAATGGAGGACAAATTGCTTTCCTTAAAAATCCTTAAATCTTCCTTGAAAGCACTGATCGGAAAGTTTCTGAAAATAAATGGTATCAATACTGCCTTATGGTTATCAAAGGGAAAAAAAGTGAAAAAGCTGAAGTGGACATTTTCTCCTTAAAATCCAGCACAGAAGAAATTTTATACACTTAAGCCATTGCCCAGAAGAGTGGTAAATGTGATATTTGATATGTGAGATAGTTGGAGGAACAGCAGAAGGAGTCACATTTATCAAAAGATTTTAAGAATAATTAAATGATTGTGAACTTATGAGACATATCACGGACCCTTGAAATACAAAAGAAATTAAGTGAGATTCACCCACAGATGGTGAATTAAAGGCATAACTAGGCCTGTCCAGTAACATGCATATTCCCAATGACATGTGAGCACACAGTTGGTAGAGTCAGAAGCATGGCCTCCTGCTCTCAGCTAACCAGGTAACTAACCCGAAGCCCAGTTACCTTGAATGTGAGGTCAAGAGCATGGACTCTGAGAATGTAAGCTTTCTATCAGATTTGAAATTCCATGGTCCTAAAAGCATATGTTGAATATGTTTTTGAAAACTGATTATGTTCTTCTTCTCTCAGAAGGAAGGGAGAAGAGACAGAAAAGGAGCGTTGAAACAGACAGTTCTAACCCTAAATGCTGGGCCTCTGAGTGAATTCAGGATGCAGGTCCATTCAGTTCACATCCTCCCAGACTAAAAGGAGAGGGGGGCTGGCTGCTGTCCCCCAGAGACCACCATCCAGGGCAGAGGACACGTCTCTTCACACCACAGGGTGATGCTGGTGTCACCACAGACAGTGCTGGACCGCCGCGGTGGTTTCTACCTCTGTCACCAAGAGCCCTGTGGCTTTGGACAAATGCAGTCTCTGTGGGCCTCATCTTCAAAAGAGGCGCGTGGACAGGCCTCCAGCATTCTTTCCAGCTCTTATATCCTATGATTCAAAGAAAGCATTGTCTTTGGTATCATGTAAGGATCCAATGTGTCTTCTAATCTGAGGTCAAGTTTTCTTTATTTTTGCCTAAAATAGTATCATTGCAAGCTGCAAAGTAGAGATAGCTCTCACATTGAGACTGACTGGGCCATTTACAAGACAAGAGGAAGATTTTGGACTTTTCCTGGAACCAAGGAATTAAAGGGCTTCCCAGGTGGTACAGTGATAAAGAATCTGCCTGCCAATGCAGGGGACATGGGTTCGATCCCTGGGTAGGGGAGACCCCCTGGAGGAGGCAGTGTATCTTCACTGCAGTACTCTTGCCTGGAAAAATCCCATGGACAGAAGAGCCTGGTGGGCTACAGGCCATGGGGTCTCAGAGAGTTGGACATGACTTAGCACAAGAAAATAAAAGAGCAGGGCACACTGCTCAGGAGAGCTGTAAAGCTGTGGGGAGATGGAGAGATTAGGCATTTTTCTATCAAAGACAAAAAAGTTGTAAGAAGAAAGTGAAAAAAAGAAAGAGGGAGCAACATGGGGGAAGGAGTGGGGGAGGAAAAAGGAAATAAATAGAATAAGTGCAGCTCCTCTCAGCTGCAGGTCTTTGAAGTGAGGCCAGAGTCACGGCCCAGCATCGTGGGACCAGAGGTCGACCAAGAAGGAGATGGAGCTCCTTTGTTCAAAGGTTAATAGTTAGTGTGTCACAAGTGCTTTATCAGAGTGAAATGCCCTGGCGTTTTTAGATACTTCTTAGAGGAGTAAACCAGTTCTGGGGAAGTTTCCCAACATCTTATGAAAGAAAAGTTCGGTTTAAAACCTAAAAAAGATCCTCTGCAACTAAGGGACTCTGTTTTCACTAGAAATATCTTTGAATTATTTGAATATAAACTAGGAAAGGACTCGGTCATTCCTATTTAAAATGATCCAGAACAAAGTGGTTTGATTTTTATTTTGGGTGAAAACAGTGGGTGAGTGAAGCTGCTGATAGTGATCCTTTTTCCTTGCTCTGTAGGATTTGCACTGTTTCCACAAGCTCAGTGCCATGTAAATAATGAATGAGACGAGAGTTCTTTGCTCTCTGTAGACATTCTGGTTCCTAAGTGATGCCAGCCAAAGGTCAAAACCGAGGTAAATTCAAGTTTGCTTTGGCAAAACCTACCTTCTCATTCAGATAGCTGAGTAGGTGATTGTGTAAAATTAGCAGAGGTTACTATGGAATCATCTGGAAAGCTTCCTGCAAGTGTCGGCGACCAGGGCAAGTGGTGTTTCCTTGAATGAGTTATCCAGAGTGCTTCAGATCACTCCGTTCCAGGGAGATATAGATTTTTTTTTTTTTTTTTTCATAAGAAAGCCAAACCCTTTGCTCTACATTTGGCGGGTTTCTTGGTGTGGAAGTGATGTGGTCCAGCTTTTTGATTTGTCCGGCTCTCCTCCGATGGTGCACAGTCAGACAGCTTCTCAGATGATTAAGGGGGCTCGCAGGGAACTTCCACCTCTGATTGTTTAACTTACCAGCACTTTTAAAAGCAAGGCTGATAAAATTCATAAATTTGTCACATCTCTAGCTGTGGATGGCCCTTGTTAGGTTCGTTCCTAAAACCCTTTGGTTCTGCGCTTTTGTGAAGCCGGGTCACCGATGACAAGCGCAATGCAGAGCCATCAAGTCATAACTAAACTTTAAGTGTTTCCTTGAAGGCTAAGACCCTAGAATCTGAATAAAAAGTAGCAGGATGCTTGCTCTGATCTTTTTCTGACATTTCCCAAATCCCCAAGGCTGAGGGCACAGTACAGGTTGGGGCACATAAACTGTTCCATACTTGTGTCCCTCACGGTGGGCTCACAGGCATGTTGGTTTCTCCTGGATAGGAAAGGCATAAGCATATATTAGGCAACGCATTGGATGCCTATGGATATAATTTTAATAAGCTTATCAGAACTCCTTCACTGTAAAGAAGACACAGAGGTAATAAATGATCATACATACATACAAAATGCTGAGATGCAAATTTCTTTTGTTTGACATATTATAAAAATTCTCATTTTTCTAAGCTCTTGTGGTACAGTTCTTATAAAGCAACTCGTTTCACACCAGCTAAGAATTCTGAAAATTATTTAATGTGTGAAAAAAGGATTTCCTCCTTTTTTAATTGTTCCTCAAAATTTCAGATAGAATGCAATATTAATATTTTTTATATATGATGACAAGCAGACTGTGTGTTTCTTCTAGGATGGATGGTTTGTTGTCCTTATATAACCAAATATCATTTTCTGAAAAAGCAGGTCAAGTAATGTTAGACTTAGTAATAGCTGTGGGTACCTTGAGCAGGTCTCAAATCAATAATGACAGAGGTAGCCTGATAGCAATTTATGAACCACAATCCTCTTGGGAAACGTATTTCAAACCATAACTTCATCTAAACTGTTTATCGGCTAAGCTTGCTCAAATGTATGAAGTGTCAAAAAGTTTCTTTGACATTAGGCTTGTTATTGTCCTTTGATTTATGGACAAAAGCAAAATGTAGTAAATAAAAAGAATGTTTGGTGGTTTGGTATTTTCAGGAAATGATTAGAAACATTTGCCAATGCTATTCATTTTATACGTTTTTTTTCCCCCTTTTCAAAAAAAAAAAAGTGCTTCCATCCAGTGAATGACCTCACAGTAATGTTACCTTAAATGATCATTATCATAAGCAGAAAGGCCAGTGAAGTTGCTATGAAATATTTAGAAAACTCTTAACTCAATGTGCAATGATCGTATAAAGTGTTTATCCCTTCCCTCAAATTTTGCATGCCCAGCAGTTCACAAAATGTCCTGTTTATAATTTGACGCACATTTATGGTGGCAAATCTGACTTATTAAAAACAAGGTCATCATACCTTAGTTGGTTTTTGTGGAAACTACCAAATGACAAAGAAAGGACTATTCTCTTGAAAAGCATCCTTCAAGAAAATTCTCGAGTGTACACAAAGCATTTTTATTTGCTTAGAAATGGAAATATTGACTTTTTTGCTTTTTTTTATGATGGACTATTATAGAGGTATAAAATGAATCAAAAGGCAAACTGCGAGATAAATCCTTTGAACTTTATTTCATTTATATATTTTAGTCCAGTCCATTTTACATTTTATTTCAATTTGATGTTTTCCATTCTTATAATTACTTAGGCAGATTTTCATATTAGACAACTCTATGGGCACAATGTATATAAAAACTTAAATATAAGATGATAAAATTGACCAAGAATTCTGAAGGATTGCATTGTGAATTTTAAAATGTTAATTAAATAAGAAGTGTTATAAATGGAATTCACTTGGATGTTGAAGAGAAACAAGAAATCCAGTGCAGATGGACACCTTTTTAATGTAAGAGTTGCTTAAATGAAGACTATTTCTGTTTCCAATATATCTTGTTCTGAATGGTTAACTACTAAGTTGATGGGCACCATCAAAAAAGTCAGAAAGGTAGAAGGACAAATGAGTACACAGATATCTATGCCAGCATTGTTAACTTGTTACTGAATCTGTTTCCTTGAAAACAGGATGCAGTGAATCTGGGTATATTTAATGGAAAGTGGCCACAGTTACAGGAGATTTAGCACAAAACACTCCCGCATGGAGTCAGAAATTCTGATCTGCTATCCTTCAAAGAAAGGCTGTTTCCTAGGCTGGCCAATATTCCTATGGAGCAACCTATGCCTATTGATAAGTTATCGGATTCCTCTCCGGAATCAGCTGGTCAGGAAGGATACAGAGGGGGAGGAAGGGAGTGAGGGAAGTTTGATAGTGGCTTTGTCTGATCGCCAAGGTAGGAAGGGGGTGGAGTGCTGAGAAAGGAAGAATAAGAGAGGTAAAGATAGGAAGGAAAGCTGGGAAAGAAGGGGAAGGGTTCCAGTAGAAACAAAGCAAGCAGGGAGAAGATTTGTGTTCACTCAGATGTGTACGACTCTTTGCGATCCCATGGACTGTAGCCTGCCAGGCTCCTCTGTCCATGGGATTTCCCAGGCAAGAATACTGGAGTAGGTTGCCATTTCCTTCTCCAGGGGATCCTCCCAAAAAAGAAATGCTGGCTTGTGGTGATTGGGTGCTTAGTATCTTCCATGTACTATGACAAGCATTTTATATACTTTATGTCATTTAATCTTTCCAACAATTTTATGAAGTTTCTGTTGTGTTCATTTTCATTTTACAAATGGGGAAACTGAAGCCTAGAAGTCAAGAAATTTGCTCAGGGTCATGAAAGAAAAATGGTGGAGCCCAGTATGTGTACACAGGCTATGTGACTCTATAGCCCCTGCTCTTTATTATTTTTTTAAGGCTTTGTTGGATTTGCTACAATATTGATTCTGTTTTTATGATTTGATGTTTTGGCCGAGAGGAATGTGAGATCTTAGCTCCCCAATCAGGGATCGAACCCTCGACTCCTGCATTGGAAGGCAAAAATCTCAACTAATAGACCGCAAGTGAAGTCCCTAGCCTGTGACCTTGTACTATCAGTTGGATTGAGGCAATGCACCTGGGAAGCTTAGCAGTTGCTAAGTTACTGCTTCTGCTGCTGATGGGAGAGGATCCTGGTCCTTTCTTGAAGTAATTACCATGGCACAGTTTGCGCTGAAGCTGCTTCTATTCCTGAAACATGTATTGTCATCTTCTCTCCCTCCATGTTAAACGTTATACTGCAGTGTTCCTTCTTGTTTTTCTCTGCTCCCCTTTCAGGTAACTTCCTGGGTTCTTGAGATTCTGTAATTTTAGGGGAGAAAGGATCACAAGAATCTTGATATGAGTTTCAGAAGAAAACGACCTGGAGACAACACAAAGTTGTCTCCTGGGAGCTCTAGGGGGAGCAGTATTTCCCCAGACACTTGATTTTCTATCAGAATTAGCTCCAATACATTGCAGGTGTTACCTTAGCAAGTGCTCAGTCACTCAGTCGTGTCCAACTCTTTTGTGACCCTATGGACTGTTGCCCACCAGGCTCCTCTGTCCATGGAATTCTCCAGGCAAGAATACTGGAGTGGGTTGTCATTTCCTTCTCCAGGGGATCTTTCCATCTCAGGGATCGAAGGCACGTCTCCTACATTGGCGGGTGGATTCCTTACCACTGAGCCACCAGGGAAGCTTGGTACTTGACTCATAAATGAGCTCTTTATTTGTCAGGAGAAATGCATAGGTAGAGTAGATCTTCTCAGTTGGAAACACAGCGTGGAGCCTCCTTCTGCAAGGCTCAGGAAAGGATGGAGTGAAGTTTCCTGATCTGTTCCTCCCTCAACTTCACCCACCCTCCCACCTCCTCTTCAGAAGCAGGATGCTGCCAAAGGGCTGCAGAACTGGTTTCCCTGGTGCCTGGTGGACCCTTAATTCCTTCCTGTCAGCACATCCCTAGGCCACTCTCTGAGTTAGGATAAGCCCTGGATAAGCCGTTGAACTTCTGGGTAGTTTTCCAAATGAAATTCAACCTCTAGACCTTTGGGGGTTTACCAAGTCTTCTTCACTACCCTAAGCTGAGTTTGGAATGAATTTTCACTTAATGGATTCTATTTGTGGGTGGGAGAGGCAATGATTGCATTGCTCAGAGTTGCGAGCATAACTTCAAATAAGGGAAAAGAACCCAGCAGGAATGTGAGAAGAGATGTGATCCCTGGGAAGGTGTGCCTGAGGAGGTGTGGGGAGATTCTGATCGCCTGTTGAATGGAGATACCATAATCACGTGACAGAGGTCAGCTTCTGACAGGAGAGTTGTGTTTGAGTGGTGGTTTAAAAAATAATATAGCTGACAAAGAATATGAAAGATGTTGCTTCGAAGTACAGTGAAGCTGACCGAAACATTCTGGATGAATGACTGAGTACCGATTAACTGGGAGAAAGGCAGTAAAACATTAAAAGTAAAATTTATAGGAACAGCATCCCAAGTAAGTGGGACTATGCTTCCTGCTGGTTTATTGCAAGGAATTTTCTCTGGGGGAAATTCCCACTGAATTCTGTGACTCGTGAATCTGGATCTAGGTCTGCAAATGTAATAAGAATGGAAAGAGAACTCCTTCAAATACCAAGATATCTTTAAAAATGATCATTTTTAGCTCATTATTAACAACTCATTAGCATAAATCATTGCACTGCAGTTTGTCTAGCAGTTTGTTACTGCTTTTTTATGGGGATGAAAATTAGCCACTGTGTGCCCAAGGGGTGGCCCTATTTCATGGCACATGTCTTATTTGGTAAGGGAACAGGCTCCAGATATATGTGTAAACAGGACTTCTCTCCATATATTTATTTTCTTAATGTTGTAAATCACAAGAGTTTATTAAGGTTTGGCAATAATTCTCCTTTGGACTAAGTCTATTTTTCTTTGAAGATGACACTTGTTTGCCAAAACAGAAAAATGTCATCACCAATATCTCCTTAACAACAAGTAAACTATCATTTCATTGAAAGAGGGTGGACTTCATATCTCCACATATGAAAATGCAGAGAAAAATTGAACGGGCAAAATAGCTTTTTTTTAAGGTGTTTTTTTAAATGTCTTTATTGAATTTGTCATAACATTGCTTCTGTTTTATGTTTTGTTTTTTTTGGCCATGAGGCATATGAGATCTTAGCTTCCCTGACCAGGGATCAAACCCACATCTCCCGCATTGGAAGGTGAAGTTCTAACCATTGGACTGCCAGGGAAGTCCCAAAATAGCAATTAAAAACAATTGATGTGATGGTGATAACATAAATGTTT
Source organism: Oryx dammah (assembly GCF_014754425.2). Lineage (NCBI taxonomy): Eukaryota > Metazoa > Chordata > Mammalia > Artiodactyla > Bovidae > Oryx > Oryx dammah. Next base: position 5,850,801 of record NW_024070185.1, read on the forward strand.
TCCTCAGCCAGGAAAGCAGATCTACCTGCTATGACTTGGAGATGTCCTTTTTTTGTCTCTTCTCTGTACATATATTCCAGCTTCCATGCAGTTTGTTCCTTTGTCTGTGGATCCATAAATGTTGTTCAGCTCACGGTAGTGCATAGCCTATGAAATTAGACAGTGGAAGAAAATTAGCTAAGGCCCAGAAAACTCACAGACTTTTTATAATCTGCAATCATTATGTATAAATCTATACAATTTCAGCACGAAGGACCTTGACCACACATATGAACTAGGTACTGGGATGGAAATTGATAATAAAGGTGACTATCTGTCATCTAACAGAAATATCAAGTTTACCTCCTTTTTAGTTTGCTCTATAATTTCCCTGCTTTGGATCCACCCATAAACACCTTTCATTTCTAAGCAGGACAGGTTTTTAAATTGGAGTATAGTTGATTTATAATGTTGTGTTAATTTAAAGTGTACAGCAAAGTGCTTTAGCTATACACATATATTATTTTTCAAATTGTTTTTCACTATAGGTTATTATAAGATGTTGAGTATAGTTCCCTGTCCTATACAGTAGGTCCTTGTTGTTGACCTCTGTTATATATAGTAGTATGTGTATCTGTTAATTGCAAGCCCCTAATTTATCCCTCCCACTCCTTTCCTTTTGGTAACTATAAGTTTGTTTTCTACTGTCTGTGAATTTGTTTCTGTTTTATAAATACATTCATTTGCACTATTTTTTGGATTCCACATATAAGTGATATAATATTTGTCTGACTTCACTTAGTATGATAATCTCCAGGAGCAGCTATGTTGCTGCAAATGACATGATTTCTTTCTTTTTACAGCTAATATTCCATTGTATGTAAATATCATGTCTTCTTTATTCATCCGTTCATGGGCATTTAGGTTGCTACCATGTCTTGGTTATAATAAATAGTGCTGCTATGAACATTGAGGTGCATGCATCTTTGAGAAATATGGTTTTCTCCAAATATATGACCAGGAGTGGGATTGCAGGACCATATGGCAATTCTATTTTTAGTTTTTTAAGGAACCTCCATACTGTTCTCCATAGTGGCTGCACCAATTTATATTCCCACCAACAGTGTAGGAAGGTTTCCTTCTCTCCACACCCTCTCCAGCATTTATTATTTGTAAACATTTTAACGATGGCCATTCTGATCAGTGTGAAGAGGTCCCTCAGTGTAATTTTGATTTGAATTTCTCTAATAATTAGCGATATTGAGCAACTTTTCATGTGTCCACTGGCCATCTATTAATATATGTAGGACAGATTTTTAAAAATGGCTTCAATGAGCTATTTTGCATTTTCCCAGGTGGTGTGTCCTTGGACAGATGGGTTTATTGAGGGCAGACGCCGAGACTGTGTAACAACACAGAACCAAGAAGGTCAGTCCTCACCTGAGTCCAGCCATGAATCTGTTCCATTTCTAATTCCTCAACTGGGTTTTCTTAATTGCACTGAGGTATTTTTCTTACCCTGATCGCAATGTTTGCCTTAAATCTCATAAAGTTCAGTGTGTTCCTGCTGCTCTGAAAGTCTCCTGCTTTGTGAAGTATGAGGTTTAGTGCATTGGGACTATCTGTGCACATTGCATTCACTTAAAAAGGAAAAATCCTTTCAAACAGCTCCAGCTATAGAAAATCAATTTAGTTTATTTAGGAGGAAATGAGAAACTTGCATTGTAGGTGTGGAGTCTTACAACCATTCTGATTGGTAAAGTGTTCTTAAGGGGGTGGTTGGAAGAGTATGGAATCGCTGCAGCCAAAATTATTTTTGTGAGCACATTTCCAAACTCATGATCATGTTTTGATAAGAAAAATCCCTATCCTCCTTAAGTTCTCAGGCTTCCCTCACTCCCAATTCTGGAACCCGTGTCAGGCTGTTCTGTGGCTCAGTTCTTGGTGATATGTTTTCAATTTGAGTCAACTTGATGGGAGAAAAATTACTAAAAAGTGGGAATGAGCTGTGAGGTGAACAGGGTTTTCCTATCAAAGTGGAGGTATTTTTAAAAGCATTTATTATTTCAAACTAAAACATTTATAGAAAGCCATGAGTGTGAAGTGTATGGTTACCAGTTGTGGATTGCTGCATTGAAAAAGTCAAGTTCCTAGGAAATATTAACTGAGGCTCTGGCTAACAAGAAGTTTGATCAAGGGAATAATTTGGTCCAGAAGACATGGCAGCTTAAAACAATAGTTTACTAATGTGATAGAAACTGGCAAATAGCATTCATAAATGCTGCCATGATTGAGACAGCATTTGGGGGTCTTAAATGGAAACAATTCTGTCATTAACAGAATTGAAATGCTGAATGTCTATGTCTTAGGCATGATGTGTATGTCAGAAGTGAGAAAACTCACTCCTCCATTTTCTATATTTTATGGTCTCTGATGTAATATGGTTATTTTTTTCCAGTGTTGGAAATGATAACTATATCATTTTCATCACATTTGTTCCATAGCACAGAAGCATTTGATGAACTTCCCAGGTGGTTCAGTGGTAAAGAATCCACCTGCGATAAAGGAGATGCTGGTTCGATCCCTGGGTTGGGAAGATCCCCTGCAGAAGGAAATGGCAACATACACACACACACACCAGTATTCTTGCTTGGGAAATCCCATGGACAGAGAAGCCTGGTGGGCTACAGTCTGTGGAGTTGCAAAGAGTCAAACACGACTTAGGGACTAAACAATGAAAAACAATAAAATATTTAGCTTAGAAGCAAAAAAGTCTGGTTTTGACTGTGGATTAAAGAGATGTTGTAGAGTTCACTTTCTTAGGGAAGGTTAGTCTTGTGTGGCATCTCTGGAAATTTGTTTGAAACTTATAAAATTCTTTTATCAAGGAACTGCTGGAGATCTGAGAGAAATGTGTTGAATCACATTGGGTGGGAATGTCCCTTTTTGTGTAAGTTCTTAGCTCACAATGCTTCTTCTCACTCAGTTAAGCAGCGTGGTTTCATTCTGCAACAATGCATACGGTGTATTGTTAGATAAATAGCCAGCTGCAAACTGTATTTATGGTACATGATTCTACATAGACATTAAATTTTATGCACGTGCATGTGGGTGCATGTGTATAAAAGGAAAGATGACTTGAAGGTTGTTAATTCTGGGGTGGTGGGTTTTGGGTGATTATTGTTTTCTTTGTACAGTTTTTAGAGTGCTCATTTTCTTTTGTTATTATGAAATGTCATACATTTGTTCAGTTTAAAGAACAATAATATAATGACTACCCACTGCCTGGCTGAAAAATAGAATATTGCTTTATCTTAGAAGCCAAGCCTTCCTCTGAGATAGCTCTTTCATGGAGGTCATTACTTGTCAGAATTTTTTAGTGCTAATCATCTCTTTATTTTTCTATATGGTTTGCCCACCTATGTCTCCCTCTGCTCACCTTTCTTTTTTTTTAAACAATAATTTTATTTATTTATTTTTGGCTGTGCTGGGTCTTGGTTGCTGCACACGGGTTTTTCTCTCCTTGCGGTGAGCAGGGACTACTCTCTCGTTGCAGAGCACAGACTTCTCATCGTGGTGGCTTCTCTTGTTGCAGAGCAGGGGCTTTGGAGCACGCGGGCTCCGTAGTTGTGGCTCTCAGACTCTTAGAGTGCAGGCTGAATAGTTGTGGAGCTTGGGCTTAGTTGCTCTGCATCATGTGGGATCTTTCTGGACTAGGGATCCAAACCTCGTCTGCTGAATTGGCAGGTGGATTCTTAATCACTGAGCCACCAGGGAAGCCCTCCACTCTCCTTTCTCTGCAGACATTCCCTGCACTGCTCTCTGCTGTTTCTGCAACACACTGGGACCCCCTTACCCCAGGGCGTCTGCACCTGCTGTTCCCACTGCCTGGACTGCTCTTCTTCCTTATCTGGCTCATCCCCTCACTGTCTTCAGGTCTGAACTCTAGTATTACATTCTTGATGAGAATTTCCCCTACTATTTTCTGTGAAATTGTTAACTCCCAGAGCCTATATTTCCTACTCTCTTTTGCTACATTGCTTTTTCTGTATATATTTACATTATCTAATACATTATACATTTCACGTTTTCACTTTGTCTTTTTTATGTCTTCACTGGAATGTAAGGTCTGTTTTCACAACTGTGTTCTAGTTGAATGGTATTGGCACAGAGTAGGCACTCGATATACATATTTGTGAAGAGAATAAATGAACATGTGTATGAAAACATGCTCTTACTACTACCTTATATTGCTTTTCTTAGACTAATCTAGTTCCGATCCACATTTTAATTAGAGCAACATATTTGTCATTACGTGAAAGCATTTGCTTTTTTTTTTCTGTACCACAGCTTGAATTTTGCCTTTACCAAGCTTAAAAAGTAACCTGTTGAGTGCAAGTTTAATTATTTCTGTCACTTGGAGAAAAGAGCTTCTTGCGTTAGAAAGTGAAAAATTTTCAGGTATTCCAGATATATTCTCTTTGAGAAAATGTCTCAGGAGGAGCTTTTAAATCTATCTTTGTGTGATCTACACATCCAAAGAGCAAAGAAATCTTTGAGTAGCAAGACTTATGATGAGATTCAGCTCAGTTCAGTCACTCAGTCATGTCTGACTCGTTCCGACCCCATGAACCGCAGCACACCAGGCTTCCCGGTCCATTACCAAATTCCAGAGCTTGTTCAGACTCATGTCCATTGAGTCGGTGATGCTATCCAACCATCTCATCCTCTGTAGTCCCCATCTCCTCCTGCTTTCAGTCTTTCCCAGCATCAGGGTCTTTCCCAATGAGTCAGTTCTTCGCATCAGGTGGCCAAACTATTGGAGCTTCAGCTTCAGCATCAGTCTGTCCAATGAATATTCAGGACTGATTTCCTTTAGGATGTACTGGTCGGATCTCCTTGCTGTCCAAGGAACTCTAAAGAGTCTTCTCCAACGCCACGGTTCAAAAGCATCAATTCTTTGGTGCTCAACTTTCTTTATGGTCCAGTTCTCACATACATACATGACTACTGGAAAATCCACAGCTTTGACTATACGGACCTTTGTTGGCAAAGTAATGTCTCTGCTTTTTAATATGCTGCATAGGTTGGTCATAGCTTTTCTTCCAAGGGGCAAGCATTTTTTAATTTCAAGGCTGCAGTCACCATCTGCAGTGATTTTGGAGCCCAAGAAAATAAAGTCTGTCACTGTTTCCATTGTTTCCTCATCTATTTGCCATGAAGTGATGGGACCAGATCCCATGATGTTCATTTTTGAGTGTTGAGCTTTAAGCCAACTTTTTCACTCTCCTCTTTCACTTTCATCAAGAGGCTCTTTCGTTCCTCTTCACTTTCTGCCATGAGGGTGGTGTCAGTTGCTTATCTGAGATTATTGATATTTCTCCTGCAGTCTTGATTCCAGCTTAGGGATGTTTTTACATTTGAGGTGGATGGTCACCTCCATTAGACCTCAGTTGATCTAACCCAGTTCTTCGTCTTGATCTTCAGATATCAATACTTGAGTGGACATTTGGATCAGATGGTCTACACTGCTCGTATATTTCCTTTTCCTTCTTTGACTTCATTAAAGATTAGAAGCTTTCTCTGCAGAAGGAAGAAAAGAAAGTGAAAGTGTGACTGTAGCCTACCAGACTCCTCTGTCCATGGAATCCTCCAGGCAAGAATACTGGAATGGGTTACCATTTTCTTCTCTAGGGATCTTCCCGACCCAGGGATTGAATCCAGGTCTCCTGCATTGTAGGCCCACTTCCTACCAAGAGCTACCAGGGAAGAGTTGTTATCTCTTACTGTGCCAGCAGAAGGAAGATGGAGAGTCAATTAATCTGTCTGGATGCCTGTTTCTATAATGTTTTACTGGAATACGGCCTCTCCCATTTGGTTATGTCTTGTATGTGAATATTGTCTATACCCGCATTCATTCTGTGACAGTAGAACTGAGTAATTGTAACACTGGCTATATGACTTGTGAAGCTTATTTAGTTCTGGCTCTGGTTAGAAAATGTATGGGTCCCTGACACCAAACTATAACCAACATTAAAGGGAGTCAGCCCAAAGGCAATTAGCCCTGTGGAAGAGGAGAAAACAAAGGTATTCAACTGGAATTTCCCTCGTGGTCCAGTGATTTTTTGGGGCTCCAAAAACACTGCAGATGGTGGCTGCAGCCATGAAATTAAAAGATGCTTTCTCCTTGGAAGAAAAGCTATGACCAATTTAGGCAGCATATTAAAAAGCCGAGACATTACTTTGCCAACAAAGATTGTCTAGTCATTCTGTGGCTTTTCCAGTAGTCATGTATGGATGTGAGAGTTGAACCATGATGCATGATTGAAGGCAGGAGAAGGGGATGACAGAGGATGAGATGGATGGAACACATCACCGATTCAAAGGACATTGGTTTGAGCAAGCTCCAGGAGTTGGTGATGGACAGGGAAGCCTGGCGTGCTGCAGTTCATGGTGTTACAAAGAGTTGGACACGACTGAGCAACTGAACTGAACTGGTGGTCCAGTGGTTAAGACTTCACCTTCCAAGTCAAGGGAGGCAGGTTTGATCCCTGGTTGGGGAGCTGAGATCCCTCATGCCTCATAGTCAAAAACCAAAACATAAAACAGAAATAAATGTGTTTGATAATCCATAGGAACTCAGTCCTTAATTAATAGGCAACTACATGTTTTTTAATTCGTACAATGGCTTGGTCTTGTTACATGATTTGTAAACATAAGTTTTCTAAATATGATCATTTATTCTTGCTGATATATTGAATTTCAAAGCTGTTTTATTTTAATTATGAATAGATTTTCAAGTAGCAGTGACTTCTGCCACTCATTTGCAGTTCCTTTTAGATCAAGTGCTATTCTGTAATAAGCACCACTGCATTTTCATAACACAAATTACACTATAACTTACCTGTTTTATATATGTGCCTTTTAATATGTGATTGAAATTTGTTGTAATGATTGGTTTTGTGAAATCGTATCTATTTAAACATAACTACTTCACAGTGGAAAAGTAGGTAGTTGTTAGATGCTGTTGTTAATTTGGTCATCCAGTCAGGTTTTATAAAAACATCTTGTTTCCTGGATTTTTAAAAAATACAGATAGCTACAGATTTAATGTATCTTATTTGTGGAACATCAAGATAGACTATATTGAAATGTCTCTTGAGATGTGTGAAAAATGATAAAAGTTAAGTACTTGTTAAACACTTGAACAGCTTTCAGAATGTATTTTCTGCATTTGGAAATCTCTAGGAAGGTCCTACTTAGATTTGTCATCTGTTTGAATTAATGAGGTAGGTATGATAGAGACAAAGTGACAAACCCAGCCTTCACGTATTTATGTGGAAATATAAGGCCATGTCACATTTTTAGTATATAATGCAGCCTGAAAAAGTAGGTTGACTGTAAGTATTTCACAGTCAGATTTACGTAGGCACTATGGAAAACAGAGGAGACTTTTGCCTATAACGTATGCATAAATATATAGCCATTAATTCATAAGTAGGAGGCTGTATCTGGCACTGCATTGTTGCAGTAATTTTTTCTTTAATCAAAAAAAAAATAGCAAAATTTACCAATTGTGGAGTCTCATGTGAGCCAGACTTGTTCTGTGTGCTTTCTGAGCATTGTCTCTTGGTGTCATGTATCTTTTATGAGTCCTTCCAGCTCTATTTTGCTGATGAGGAAACAGGCTTAGAGAGGTTAAGTAACATCTCAGGAACAAGAGAGGAAGTCATGGCACCCAGTTTTGACTGATCCAATCTATCATATCTGGAAGTGTAGCTCTGAATCTCTGCAGTGTGCAACCACCCTCAATAGGTATTCAGTTCAGTTCAGTTCAGTCGCTCAGTCATGTCCGACTCTTTGTGACCCCATGAACTGCAGAATGCCAGGCCTCCCTGTCCAACACCAACTCCCAGAGTTTACCCAAACTCATGTCCATTGAGTCAGTGATGCTGTCTAACCATCTCATCCTCTCTTGTCTCCTTCTCCTCCTGCCTTCAATCTTTCCCAACATCAAGGTCTTTTCAAATAAATCAGCTCTTTGAATCAGGTGGCCAAAATATTGGAGTTTCAGCTTCAACATCAGTCCTTCCAATGAACACCCAGGACTGATTTCCTTTAGGATGGACTGGTTGGATCTCCTTGCAGTCCAAGGGACTCTCAACAGTCTTCTCCAACACCACAGTTCAAAAGCATCAATTCTTCGGTGCTCAGCCTTCTTCACAGTCCAACTCTCACATCCATACATGACCACTGGAAAAACCATAGCCTTGACTAGACGGACCTTAGTCGGCAAAGTAACATCTCTGCTTTTGAATATACTATCTAGGTTGGTCATAACTTTTCTTCCAAGGAGTAAGCATCTTTTAATTTCATGGCTGCAGTCACCATCAGCAGTGATTTTGGAACCCAAAAAATAAAGTCTGACACTGTTTCCACTGTTTTCCCATCTATTTCTCATGAAGGGATGGGACCAGATGCCATGATCTTAGTTTTCTGAATGTTGAGCTTTAAGCCAACTTTTTCACTCTCTTCTTTCACTTTCATCAAGAGGCTCTTTAATTCTTCTTCACTTTCTGCCCTAAGGGTGGTGTCATCTACACATCTGAGGTTATTGATATTTCTCCCAGCAATCTTGATTCCAGCTTGTGCTTCATCCAGTCCAACGTTTCTCATGATGTACTCTGCATATAAGTTAAATAAGCAGGGTGACAATATACAGCCTAACGTACTCCTTTTCCTATTTGGAACCAGTCTGTTGTTCCATGTCCAGTTCTAACTGCTGCTTCATGACCTGCATATAGGTTTCTCAAGAGGCAGGTCAGGTGGTCTGGTATTCCCATCTCTTTCAGAATTTTCCACAATTTATTGTGATCCACACAGTCAAAGGCTTTGACATAGTCAATAAAGCAGAAATAGATGTTTTTCTGGAACTCTCTTGCTTTGTTGATGATCCAGCGGATGTTGGCAATTTGATCTCTGGTTCCTCTGACTTTTCTAAAACCAGCTTGAACATCTGGAAGTTCATGGTTTATGTATTGCTGAAGCCTGGCTTAGAGAATTTTGCGCATTACTAGCGTGTGAGATGAGTGGAATTGTGTGGTAGTTTGCGCATTATTTGGCATTGCCTCTCTTTGGGATTGGAATGAAAACTGACCTTTTCCAGTCCTGTGGCCACTGCTGAGTTTTCCAAATTTGCTGGCATATTAAGTGCAGCACTTTCACAGCATCATCTTTTAGGTTTTGAAATCTTTTAGGTTTTAGCTCAACTGGAATTCCATCACCTCCACCAACTTTGCTTCCTAAGGCCCCCTTGACTTCACATTCCAGGATGTCTGGTTCTAGGTGAGTGATCACACCGTCATGATTATATGGGTTGTGAAGATCTTTTTTGTATAGTTCTTCTGTGTATTCTTGCCACCTCTTCTTAATCTCTTCTGCTTCTGTTAGGTCCATACCATTTCTGTCCTTTATTGAGCCCGTCTTTGCATGAGATGTTCCCTTGGTATCTCTGATTTTCCTTAAGAGATCTCTAGTCTTTCCTATTCTATTGTTTTCCTCTTTTTCTTTGCACTGATCACTGAGGAAGGCTTTCTTATCTCTCCTTGCTATTCTTTGGAACTCTGCATTCAATAGGTGTGATCTTAGCTTATTGATTATGGGAAAGTACTTAAATGAATCCTGTGTTCACATTTGTTTTTATGTCTTATACAAAATGGTTAAAAACAGAATTCTCTCCTACCTTCTATCAAACCCTGCACCCTCAACCCTGTCTCTTTTATATTTGCATACTTCATTACCTTTTGGAGATTATTCGAAATAAAATTAAAACCTGTTTTTTTTTTTTTTGAAGCATTACAGTCATCTTTCTCTTATTTATCCTTTTCCTAGATTCTTAAATGTGATGTTGTAAATCTCGCTTCTCATTCCTGCCTCAAAAGGTGCTTTCTCATTAAAAGAAATAAAGAGAAATGTGGAAATTCCAGGGTTGCTGCAGACAGCTGTACTTTGTTGAGTTGACTTAGGTCTGGAAGGTGTTCATTCTACTAGACGTTTCTGGAAACAAATATTTTAGCTTGATTTATGGTGCTGAAATAATTATTGTTATTTTATGAATCCCATGTACTTCCATTGGAAGAACATTTGGAAAGCATCTTCCAATTGTCCAAGCACCGTTCCCTGCCCTAAATGACTTCCATTTAATTAAACCAGGTGGTACTTTGTGTCAACAGATTTTAGATAATACTTCTAAAGAGACTTGAAGGTGAAATGTACAATTTAGCAGGACATGTTATTGATGTAATGCCATTAGTCTGGATATGACAGATCATTGATAAGCACCTTCTTCATACAGTTTTATGTGCAGACAATTGTTCTGGCATCTAGATAGCATCTGGAGGTTGCACTCTCCCTCCATGATCATGGGAAACTTTGGGGAAGAACCGAGGTGTTTTTCAAGTTGACCTCCTTTCTCCCTCTCCTAGCTCCTGACTGTCTGCTGAATGAGCAGAAAATTATTTTGCAGCATCTAGAAGTCGAAGTGTGCAATCATGTTGCCCACTCAGGGCACATCTGACTGAATTTCCACTTACTCCTTTGGAAGCACACGGAGAAATGAAGGTGAAATTTTTTCACAAGCAGTTAATAGATTAGCAACACTTGCATAATTATTTCAATCATTAATAAAATATTATTGACTACCTCATTCCAGAAAATATAGTCTACCTCACTCTAGAAAAGTCTTGAGGGGATGCACTTGAATGTGTAAAATAAAGTTAAAATTCTGCAGTAGTAGGAAGTCAGGACAGAGGAAATATTACATGGCAATTGAGGCTGGGAGAATCAGGGCAGAACCATTTATGTAGAAGTGAATAATGTGGAGGTCCACGTGGCTTTGAATTTCCTGTGACTAGCTTGGAAAGGGAATCTTGCCCAGTAAAGTCTAAATTTAATTAACCGAGAAGAAACTATGCAAACATTTCAGTGCTTTTCCCCCCATTGTTTTGAACAGTAAAAGTCACAGAGGGTCAAAGCTTTTGTAAGTACCATCTTGTCATGGTGGTCATTTTGAGGAAAATTAATTGATTCTTTCCTGCCACAGATAACATAACTAAATGGATCATTCCATTCCATTCCATTAAATGGCACCTGGGAAAAAATTCCTCTCACAGTGTAGTCAATTTAGATCTGCACAATGGACGCACTTGGTAGAATCTGGCTGGTTCTCTTTAGTTTAGTTATAGGGACCAGTGATGCTGTTGAGAACTCCAGGAAGAGATGTTCACATCTTTCTCTATTTCCCCCTTAGTATCCCTCTTCCGAGGCCAGTATTTGGACTGTGGTTGCTGTCTCAGATCTCCCTGTTAGGAACTGTGGAAGGTCTGCTTTCTTACCCCACTTGCAAGCTGACAAGTGAGCCTGACCTCGTTCATGACTTACAGCAGGGCAGCAGCTGGAGGATCCTACACTCCAGCTCCACAGGCCACCTAGAGGGGGTGAGGGGTGCCCGCACAGTCGGTGGGTTGCAGCGGTCCCCAGTCTTTTTGGCACCAGGGACTGGTTTCATGGAAGACAGTTTTTCCACGAATGGGAGTGGAACGGCAGGTTTCAGGAAGACTCAAGCACATTACATTTATTGTGCACTTTACTTCTATTACTCTTACATCAGCTCCACCTCAGATCATCAGTATTAGATCCCAGAGGTTGGGTATTCCTCATCACAGGAGAGGAACCCTGAACTTAAGGAACCCGCCTATCTCGATATTTTATCATGGGCAGTAAGCATGCTGCTCCTTCATCCAAGAGAAAGACATTTGTTTCTGTCTTGCCAGGTCATCAGTTGTACAAACATCCTTAGTTTGGAATAGTGGCCATTCATGCCTTTTCTTGTAAGAAATGCAGAAATGTGACAGGCCCACAGAAAACAGCCTTATAACAGTACCCCACTTCTTTAGATCTACCTAAATACTATCCATCCCTGAAAATGAACATTTTCAGAGCTGCTTTTTTTTCCAGACTTCTTGATGCCTATATTTTATTTTAACTAGAAAACTTTTTATTGGAGCATAGTTGATTTACAGTGTTGTGTTTAGTATCTACAGCAAAGTCAATCAGTTATGTATATGCATATATTCACTCATTTTTAAGGTTCTTTTCCCATACAGGCCATTATAGAGTATCGAGTAGAGGTCCGTGTGCCATACAGTAGGTCCTCATTAGTTAGCTATTATCTATATCTCTATATATAGTAGTATGTGTATGTCAATCCCAATCTCCCAATATCCCTCCTCCTCTTGAGTGCTTATGCGCTAAGTCACTTCTCACACAACTCTTTGGGACTGTATGGACTGTAGCCACCAGCTTCCTCTGTCCATGGGATTCTCCAGGCAAGAATACTGGAGTGGGTAGCCATGCAACCCAGGGATGCCATGCTCCTCCAGGGCATCTTCCCACCCAGGGATCGAACCCATGTCTCTTTCACCTCCGGCATTGGCAGGCGGGTTCTTTACCACTAGTGCAACCTGCAAAGCCCCCTCTTCCCCTTTCAGGTCAGTTCAGTCCAGTCGCTCAGTCGTGTCTGACTCTTTGCGACCCCATGAATCGCAGCACGCCAGGCCCCCCTGTCCATCACCAACTCCCGGAGTTCACCCAAACTCATGTCCATCAAGTCGGTGATGCCATCCAGCCATCTCATCCTCTGTCGTCCCCTTTTCCTGCCCCCAATCCTTTGCAGCTTCAGGGTCTTTTCCAATGAGTCAACTCTTCGCATCAGGTGGCCAAAGTATTGGAGTTTCAGCTTCAGCATCAGTCCCTCCAATGAACACCCAGGACTGATCTCCTTTAGGATGGACTGGTTGGATCTCCTTGCAGTCCAAGGGACTCTCAAGAGTCTTCTCCAACACCACAGTTCAAAAGCATCAGTTCTTCAGCGCTCAGCTTTCTTCACCGTCCAACTCTCGCATCCATACATGACCACTGGAAAAACCATAGCCTTGCCTAGACGGACGTTTTTTGGCAAAGTAATGTCTCTGCTTTTTAATATGATATCTAGGTTGGTCATAACTTTCCTTCCAAGGAGTAAGCGTCTTTTAATTTCATGGCTGCAATCACCATCTGCAGTGATTTTGAAGCCCACAAAAATAAAGTCTGACACTGTTTCCACTGTTTCCCCATCTATTTCCCATGAAGTGATGGAATCAGATGCCATGATCTAAGTTTTCTGAATGTTGAGCTTTAAGCCAACTTTTTCACTCTCCTCTTTCACTTTCATCAAGAGGCTTTTTAGTTCCTCTTCACTTTCTGCCCTAATGGTGGTGTCATCTGCATATCTGTGGTTATTGATATTTCTCCTGGCAATCTTGATTTCAGTTTGTGTTTCATCCAGCCCAGTGTTTCTCATGATGTACTCTGCATATAAGTTAAATAAGCAGGGTGACAATATACAGCCTTGACGTACTCCTTTTCCTATTTGGAACCAGTCTGTTGTTCCATGTCCAGTTCTAACTGTTGCTTCCTGACCTGCATATAGGTTTCTCAAGAGGCAAGTCAGGTGATCTGGTATTTTCATCTCTTTCAGAATTTTCCACAGTTTATTGTGATCCACACAGTCAAAGGCTTTGACATAGTCAATAAAGCAGAAATAGATGTTTTTCTGGAACTCTCTTGCTTTTTCGATGCTCTTCCCCTTTACCCTGGGATAAACATATGTTTGTTTTCTATATCTGCAACTCTATTTCTATTTTATAGATAAATTCATTTGGACCCTTACATTTTAGAGAAATCTCTCTCTCTGGATTTTTATTGTAGACTTTACCAAGATTTTGTTATTAATCTTCTAATATATACTTCCCTGTTTCTAATGGTTTCTTATGAGTCAACATTTTCTTCTCAAAGAGGGTCTAAGGTTCTTGAGGGCAGAAACCAGAAGGCACCTTTGGAGCATATTTTGTATCCACTATTGTACTCAATATTGTAGATGGTTATATATATATATATAAGATCACTGCAGATGGTGACTGCAGCCATGAAATTAAAAGACACTTACTCCTTGGAAGAAAAGTTATGACCAACCTAGATAGCATATTAAAAAGCAGAGACATTACTTTGCCAACAAAGGTCCGTCTAGGCAAGGCTATGGTTTTTCCAGTGGTCATGTATGGATGTGAGAGTTGGACTGTGAAGAAAGCTGAGTGCTGAAGAACTGATGCTTTTGAACTGTGGTGTTGGAGAAGTCTCTTGAGAGTCCCTTGGACAGCAAGGAGATCCAACCAGTCCATCCTAAAGGAAATCAGTCCTGGGTGTTCATTGGAAGGAATGATGCTAAAGCTGAAACTCCAGTACTTTGGCCACCTCATGTGAAGAGTTGACTCACTGGAAAAGACTCTGATGCTGGGAGGGACTGGGGGCAGGAGGAGAAGGGGACGACAGAAGATGGGATGGCTGGATGGCATCACTGACTCGATGAACGTGAGTCTGAGTGAACTCCGGGAGTTGGTGATGGACAGGGAGGCCTGGTGTGCTGCAGTTCATGGGGTTGCAAATAGTTGGACACGACTAAGCGACTGAACTAAACTGAACTGAAGAAAGTGCCACAGTTAGAAAGGTTGTCCATGGTAACACAATGATAAATAATTGCTCATAATTTCCAATTTGTCATGCTACAATGACCAAAAACACAGAATCTCTCACTAAGAATCTGAAAGTTTTTATGATTTCATAGCTGTAGCCTGCCAAGATTCTATAGCCAACTCTTGGCTTGGCTTCACTGGAGTTTAATCATGGCATGTTGGTGGTTCGTGTTGATTTATCTCTGATTAAACGTAAGAGATGGAAGGAACTCTCATGAGACAAGTGTGGCTCTATTTTTATCCAAAAGCTTTTTTCTATAAATAGGGCCAGTCATGTGCAGAAGACAGGTGGCAACAAGGTGGAAGGCTAAATTGTGGATGAGCACAATTCATGTCTGTGTTAATTAAGCAAGCAGCAAGTCCATGTTTGTTGAAAATTAACTCGGTATCTGCATGGGGCAAATCTTGTCATCTTGGTTTCTGGTACAGAAGCAGAGACTGAGACCAGTATGTGTACTGGAAATGTCAGGAGCCGAAGTAAATATTTTTCCTTTTTCTTTTGTATATCTATGAAAAAGCAAGATATGTTTTGAAATAGAATTAGAAGGAAGGCAATTTTATAGGTTTGTCAGAGGCACTTTAGCCTCATGGGCGGCATAGGCTTTGGAAGCAGAGTTAAAATCTGGACTGCACCACTGAGTCAGGTTAAATTACCTGAGTTTGCTGAGTTATCAGTAAATGTGGAAAATAAAGCCCACTTCTTGGAGAATTAAATGACATAATGGATGGCGAGCACCCAGTGGATGCACATCTGATACATACACTTGGGTCCCCAAATGGTAATTTTCATTATTATTAATATTAAACAATTGAGTTGTAAAGAAGTTTCAAGGCTGGAAAAGTGGGGAGATAACTGAAGAGGAATTAAGAAGAGCAGAATTGGGGGAAGGATTTCCCTGGTGGCTCAGTGGTAAATAATGCAGGAGACGCAGATTCGATCCCTGGGATGAGAAGGAAATAGCAATCTGCTCCAGTATTCTTGCCTGGGAAATCCCATGGACAGAAGAACCTAGTGGGCTACAGTCCGTGGGATTGCAGAGTTGGACACAACTTATCGACTAGCCAACAACAAAACAAAGGGTTGGAAGGGAGGGCTGAATTGGCAGAGAATGGGAGATGTTCAGGGCAGTGAAACAATTCTGTGTGTGCTATAAAGGTGGATACATGTCATTGTATGTTTATTCAAACGCACGGGATGTACAAGGCCAAGAATGGACGCTAATGTGGTGGTTATGATGTGTGTTGTAGATTCATACATAGTAACAGATGGAGCTTCTGTGGTGGTCTAGTGGTTGGGAATCTGCCTTGCAGTGCAAGGGACACTGGTTTGATCCCTGGTCTGGGAAGATCCCACATGTCTCAAGGCAGCTAGGTCAGTGTGCTGCAACTACTGAGCCCACTCACCCTAGAACGTGTGTTCCTGTGCTCCACAACAGGAGCAGCCACCACAATGAGAAGCCCGAACACCCCAACTAGAGAGTAGTAGAGAGAAAGCTCACGTGCCGCGATGAAGACCCAACACAGCCAAACAACAACAAAAAAAATAAATAAAAATAAATTTAAAAGTTTAAAAAATAATAACAAATGTAGTACTGGAGTAGACAGTGATGATGGCAGAGGCTATGCAGGGCAGGGAGAGGGGGAGAAGGGACAATCTCTGTACTTTCTGCTCAATTTTGCTGTGAACCTGAAAGTGCTCTAAAAATTAGTCTGTTTAAAAAAGCATGCTTAGAAGCAGCCTTCAAACAGGAAATAGGCCAAGGGATGCAGGAAGATTTTAACAAAAACCCAGGGCACCCACCAGGTTTCAGAGATGGAGGGAAAAAGATGACAACCCTTTATCAGGTTGGCCTGAATACTGATGGATTAAATGAAGAATCTCAATTTTCAGGATCACAAAGAAAGCATATTAAATTTTGTAATGCTATCGATCTTTGTAAATTTTCTATGCTAAAAGTGGACAACTCAATCATAGAGGCTTTGTCTGAGTTGACTTTTCTGTATTTTTTACTTGCTTTCTTAGATAGTTCCATTATAAACCATAAAATCAAAATTATGATGTAGAGAGTAATAGTCTCTTTGTCAAATTGAAATAAGGTAACTGGTAGTTTCCCAAGACGGTCTGAAGGGGGTGAGTTACATTTATGTGATCTAAATCCATTGGTTAAATGCACACGGATTAACATCTGTTAAAAGAATTGTGCTTAGCACGCAGGTGTTTCAATATTTGCATTTAGTATGTGTTTCAGAAACGGCCTCTGAGAAAAACATTTATACAACAATCTGGTGGTTTTATTGTCTAAATCTGTCAGGACAGTCATTCCGTTACTCAGACTTTGTGACCCTCTTGCAAGCTGTAAACTGTTTAACGAAGTGAGTATATTGAGAAAGATGACAGACTTTCAAACTCTGGGGAAAGAGTCTTATATGAGAAGAATCAGCTTTTCCCCTGGAGACAGGGCCTAATATGTGAACAGCAAAAACAATTACATTGGTGATTTCAGGAAGTCCAATAAATTTCATGGCACAGCCCCACTTTTGAAATATTACATCACTCAGCAAAAGTTCAGGCTCATATATTAGCTGAAATGAACTAATCATGAATTAATTACCATCAGCTCATTTTTGTGAATGGACTGCAGAGGTAGGGCTCTGGTTTCAGTGTGGTCAGCGCCTTGCAGCTTAACTGTGCTGCCCTTTAAGTGTCCCTTTAAGGGCACCTGAGGGTGGACTCCATCCAGCAGATCGGGGGATCCCCTCTCCTTGCGGGGGTTGACCACATTCCCTAATCTGCCTTGTTAAAATAAGTTGTACTTTGGGCATTTATTTTGTAGGTAAAGCAGGGGAAATCAATGCAGCGTTTCTCCAGGGATTTGTGGCTTAAAATTAGAAAGAAAATAGAGGAATCAATTGGTTTTGCACACTGCCGGATTATCTTCAGAGCTAATGAAAACTGGGAAAAAGAATTAGAAATGATTTCTGCTTTATGAAAACCACACATAGCAATGATAGCCTAGGATGGCCCACTTTGGCTTAATTACTTTTTAAGTACCTTCAACGTCTTGAGGGTATGTGGACAGCCAGTCAGAAACCATGTTTTGTGTATAAATAGCAATTAGCTTTTGATGTTAATATCTGCCGTGCAACTTATTCTTTACAAGGACTCTGCGTTCTGACTTCTAGATAGTTCCTAAATCAAGGTGATTTCAGGTCACTTTGGAAACTCATCCAGGAAATTTCAGTTGAAGCAGATTTTCAGAGACCTTATGGCTTCAGAGTTGGACCATAAAGAAGGCTGAGCACCAAAGACTTGATGCTTTCAAACTGTGGTGCTGGAGAAGACTCTTGAGAGTCCCTTGGACAGCAAGAAGATCAAACCAGCCAATCCCAAAGGAAATTAACCCTGAATATTCACTGGAAGGTCTGATGCTGAAGTTGAAGCTCCAATACTTTGGCCACCTGATGCAAAGTGCTGACTCACTGGAAAATACCCTGATGCTGGGAAAGATAGAGGGTAAGAGGAGAAGGAGGGTGACAGAGGATGAGGTGGTTGATGGCATCATTGACTCAATGCATATGAGTTTGAGCAAACTCCGGGAGATGGCGAAGGACCGGGAAACCTCGCGTGCTGCAGTCCATGGTGTTGCAAAGAGTCAGACGTGACTTAGGGACTAAACAACAACAACAGATGGTTTCAGGTCATTGTCTTCATCAGCTGAGACTGTGTCATGTGGGGTTGCAAGTAGAATTTTTTCTGAAGGTTTCTAGAAAAATCCGTACTTTTCTGGTGTCATAGTAGCCATCTTCTGTGTTTTCTTCACTGAACATGTTTTATTATTTCTCCCAATTGCTGTTGCCAATCAGTCTGATAAACTGTACCTTATTTGTATATCTTCCTTTGGTGATTTGCATGGACCAGAAACATCTCCAGAAATTTTTTGGCGGGAAGGACTGTTTTGATAATTAACTCCTGATTTTGCCAGTTATGAGTATGAAAAAAACATACTTTTAGCACTTAATAAATGAGAGTACATTTTAATACCCCAAGTTAAGAAAGATATGATGAGTGAATGAAGAATGGCACTTTGAGTAAATCTGATTTCTAACACAGAAGCAGTTTCTTATTGTTCTCATTTGGGTGACATGGATTGACAACTAGCAGGAGAGTATAGAGAATCATTGACAGATCTGAAAATGCCTTTCTCTTGACATCAGGCGACCTGGGTTGGGGTGAGGTGCTAACTCCAGTTCAGTTATTTTTTTTTTTTTCTGAGATTCCGCCTCTAGGAAGAGGAGATGGGAACTTTGGCCTGGCCTTTCTGGCAAGTTTATTATGAAATTTACATGAAATAATGTATATAGTGGTTTGGACCATAAAGCATGCTTTTAGACTATAAAGCACGATGAAAGTGAGGTTGTTTTTTTGAAAATTTATGGAAGATGATAATGAGGTATTAGAATCCTCCGGTTGGGCACATAGTCAGGAATCATCTGAAGAATTGCCTCCTGGTCTCTCTGCTGAGTGTTTGACCTCTCCATGTGCGCAGCAGCAATGCTGTCTTTGGTCTCCGACTGGTAAAGGATATATAGATTTTAGCTGAGCTGGTTCAGACCTTTTCCTGAAGCACCTCCTCCTACCAGCTCCTTTGAAGAAAGAAATCCTCCTTTTCTTTTTAGTGATAGTCCTTGGGAAAGGCAAACATGTAATTCCTGAGATTTTATTTTTTTCCAGGGCAAACATGTCTATTTCCTTTAATAATTTCTCATGTGGAAAATTCTGAGACCCATGGTCTTCCTGTCCTGTTCCTCCCATCTCTTAGGGGCACTAACAATGGCCTTTGTATCCCAGGGATGCTCTGGAGAGCACATGGAGAGGTGTGGTACCCAACTCCTTGCTCAGCATGTGGTACTGTTAGTAAAGCTTTAAAGACCTTGGGATGTCCTTCCTGGATGTTGTATTCTCTGCTTTCCTTGGGCTTGGCATACACCTCCCTTTACTTCTACTACATTCTATTTAATGCATAGAAGCAACTGAAGTGACTTAATATGTGCGCGCACACACACACACACTAATAAGCCACGTATTTCTTATTTTTTTAAAAACACTTACTTTTCCTGGTGTCAAGAACAAAACCTTATAAAAACTTTGTTTCACCCTATAAATTTGGCCCTGTACTCAGTTCTAATATTGAGTGCAAGTCTGGTTTTTAATTTCTTAAATGATTTTAAATTCAGGTAATATATGTATAAGGAATACAATTCAAAGGGCAAAAAGGTATATGTGGTGTAAACAAAGTCTCCTTTTTTGTCTGTATCTCAGAACCTGCTACCTCTCCTCTCCGGATGGAATTGTTACCTGTTTCTTGTATATTCTTCAGAAATGATTTACACACACACACATTTTTCATATATACACATTGTTCTACATGGGCTGGATATAATACAATTTATGAGTAGTCCTTTTTTCTTAAGCAAACATACATATTTCATGGGTCACACAAGGTCACATAATCAGATCACATTTAGTGTATTTTAAATGGGAAAGAAAATAGAGTCAATTTATTTTAATATTTAAATTTTAAATTGGCATTTTGCACTCTTAAAAAAACTGCGTCCTTGCTAAGTTGCACCTGACTCTTTGTGACCCCATGGACTGTAGCCCGCCAGGCTCTTCTGTCCATGGAGTTCTCCCGGCAAGAATACTGGAGTGGGTTTCCATGCTCTTCTCTAGTGGATCTTCCTGACCCTGGGATCGAACCCATGTCTTTCATATCTAAAGCATTGGCAAGCAGGTTCTTTACCAGTAGGGCCACCTGAGAAGCCCTAAACTTAAGGAAGGCTGCAGAACCCGCAAGTCAACCATACATTTTATTTTATTTAAAAATTTTTTTGATTTGGACCATTTTTAATGTCTTTATATACTTTACTACAATATTGCTTCTGTTATCTATGTTCTGGTGTTTTGGCCATGAGGCATGTGGGATATTAGTTCCCTGACCAAGGGATCTAACCCACAACCCCTGCATGGGAAGGCGAAGTCCTAACCACTGGACTACCAGAAAAGTCTTGTCATTTTCTCTTCTTTGCCCTTGTAAGAGGGAAGGATGGGTGTCTGTAAACCTCAGTGTTCTCCAGCACCAACCAGTTCTTCTTGCCCTTCCTTCTTGTTTTCTATGACTCACAGTTTTCCTCTGTGTGTGCATTGCCTCTGTGGGTGGTGGGGGGTGTTTAGTGGTGTGGGAATGGAGGAGACGAGGGAGGAAGGAAAGGTAATACCTGATCACTGGGGCTATGTCTATAGTCTCCAAGGAAGTGATGTAAGCACATTGTCAGCTGAGAATATGAGTGTCACTGCTTCTTATTTCAAGGGTAACGAGTGGCTGGAATGGATATTGTATCAAGGAAAAGAAGGTGGGTGGGGGCTTCCATTTCACATCGTGCCTCCTCTATTCTTTCTGGTGTGTCCTAGACGATTGGTCATCATTACTACACTGCAGAATTATACCTTGTCCGTGAACAGCATATTATAATCCCCAGTATCCCTATTTTGAAGAGTAGGAAAATAGATGGATGAAATTTCTTTAATTCCCTTATTTACTGTTTAGGAGGGCTTCCCTGGTAATTTAGCTGGTAAAGAATCTACCTGAAATGCAGGAGACCCTGGTTCGATTCCTGGGTTGGGAAGATCCCCTGGAGGAGGACATGGCAACTCCCTCCAGTATTCCTGCCTGGAGAATCCCCAGGGACAGAGGAGCCTGGAGGGCTACAGTCCATGGGTTCACAAAGAATAGGACGTGGCTGAGTGACTCAGCACAGCACAGCACTGTTTAGGAAGTTAGTAGTACATCACTGCTAGTCTAAAAGAATGTGGGACCTTCTGGGAGACAGAAGAGATGTGGTATCTTTAAACACGACATGTGTACTGGAGCACCAGCAGGGGACCCTTCCCTGTGTGGTGTGGTGCTGCCTTAACCACATGCGTTTAGATGCTAACATGCATTTCTCGAGGTTAACATTTATTCTGTAAGATGTCCTCTGGCTCCAGATGCGACTGGCTTCCTGGGCTACTGTTTGGGTCAGATCTCAGTGTTTAAAGCAACAAGACAGTGACGGACAAATGATGCCTTGTGTGATCGTGTGAATTTTACTTTTCTGAGATCCATTTCACGATGCTAAAATGGAACAGTTTTCTCACATATTTATTTTTGAGAAAGTGCTGCTAATGAAATCACTATAGATTCATATTTCCACTGAGTCTCTGATAATCTGTGTATCCTGTGACCACTGCATCATGCTTCTGCAGGTTTATATCTTCAGTGAAAATTTGCTTGCTGAAGCCTTTAGAAAAGAGAGAGGGAGCGAGGGGGAGAGAGAGAGAGAAATAGAGTAGGAGGAGGGAAGGAGGGAGAGAGACTGCACCTTTATTTTTAACTTGTCTTCTAAGTCAGGGCAGAGAGGAGACAGTCACCAGCATTCATGACTTTGATGTCCGTGTGATGAGGGCTGTCACGTTACTAAGTTGTTCAGGATTTCAGTGACATTTCTTTAAAAATATAGAGATGGGCTTGGAGTTTGGGGTTGGTAGATGCAAACTATTACAATTAAAATGGATAGACAAGATCCTACTATATAGCACAGAGTATTATACTCAATATCCTGTGATAAACCATAATGGAAAAGATATATGAAATGGAATAATGGAAAAAATATATAAAAATGAATATATGTATATGTGTGTGGATAACTGAGTCACTTTGCTGTACAGCAGACATTGGCACAACTTTGTAAATCAACAATACTTTGATAAAAAGAAATATATATGTAGAATAGAAATTATAACTAATAATAGTAAAAGAAAAATAACCTACAGATTGAATGTGCTTAACAAAAAAATCCAGAAAAAACTTATTTCCAATGAGCTTTCCAGTTGTGGTGCTGAAGAATATGTGTTGCTGATCTTCTAATAGAAATAATGACTTCAATCCAGGTTTTCTAAGAAACTGAATGACTGCCCCAGGTTAATGGCCTCGAGGCACTCTCCCAGGCAGCCCTCTATCCTCAGGAAATGCCCCTGTCCTTCATCATTATTGTGTAAATAATACAAAAGTGGTACTACTTCTCTGGTCAGATGGGAAACATGCAACCCTGTTCTCTCCTGAATTTCCTTTATGATGATAAGAATAACATATTAGGGAGAAAATGCCACAATTTTGCTACCAATGCAAATAAATAGTCTTGTTCAAACAAAATTATTAAGCATAACATTAAACAACTTGAGCTCTGTACATCTGGGTAACAAATAGAGGAAGACTCCAGGCTCAGAATTCTTAGACAGCTGTAGTTATAGCTGAGCAGATACAAGTATTGCATCGAGAATAATGCAATTACTGTCATATTAGATGTTTCAAGTTAAAATCAGGGTTAAATAGACACATAACTGACTGTTTTAATGGTTGCAAAGAAAAGACGGTACTGAAATGTACTTTTAAAATTAGGACCTTCTATTCTCATAAAAATATCTTATGTAACTACACTTTAAAAGTTTTTCAATATATATTATGATGTATAAGCATTGTATTTTCTTATCTTAAAATATCAAAGGATTTTTATGGTCTTTTCATGGGCTTATTTTGCATTCCAGGATCTTCAAGCAGGCAAATAGTAAAATGAAAAACATGTGCGGGAAATTAGGATTGTAGTTGCCTCGGCCACTGTGGGGGTTACTACTGAGGGGGAAAGGTCTTGGAGGTGTTCTTCTTACTTTGAACAGACATGTGCGTGCATAACAGCATCCCATGCCTCACATTCAGCCGTAGAAGTTGTATGCTTTAAATATCTCACAATTGTATCTGTTAATTATATGTTAATAACACTGGAAAAAAGTAAATTTTAAAAAATGCTCTTTCTTGCTGTGAGTGTTCTTTTTATATTTAGAGGGTCAGCTCTTTTTCTAAACAATTACACGCAAAGCTTTTGATTTAAAAGTCCATCTTGTTCTCATGTATATGGTTTTGTTGTTTAATCAATAGGAATATTTCATGCAAAGATGGGCACAATAAAGGACAGAAATGGTATGGACCTAACAGAAGCAGAAGATATTAAGAAGTGACAAGAATACACAGATGAACTATACAAAAAAGATCTTCATGACCCATTTAATCACGATGGTGTGATCACTCACCTAGAACCAGACATCCTGGAAT
>NW_024070185.1:5879609-5943321 GCF_014754425.2 Oryx dammah
ATTCCAGGATGTCTGGTTCTAGGTGAGTGATCACACCATCGTGATTATCTGGGTCATGAAGATCTTTTTTTGTATAGTTCATCTATATATTCTTGCCACCTCTTCTTAATATCTTCTGCTTCTGTTAGGTCCATACCATTTCTGTCCTTTATTGTGCCCTTCTTCACATGAAATATTCCCTTGATTTCTCTAATTTTCTTGAAGAGATCTCTAGTCTTTCCTATTCTATTGTTTTCCTCTATTTCTTTGCACTGATCACTGAAGAAGGCTTTCTTATCTCTCCTTGCTGTTCTTTGGAACTCTGCATTCAAAAGGGTATATCTTTCCTTTTCTCCTTTGCCTTTAGCTCCTCCTCTTTTCTCAGCTATTTGTAAGGCCTCCTCAGACAACCATTTTGCATTTTTGCATTTCTTTTTCTTGGGAATGGTCTTGATCACTGCCTCCTGTACAATGTCAGGAACCTCCATCCATAGTTCTTCAGGCACTCTATCAGATGTAATCCCTTGAATCTATTTGTCACTTTCACTGTATAATCGTAAGGGATTGATTTAGGTCATACCTGAATGGCCTAGTGGTTTCCCCTTTCTTCCATTTAAGTCTGAATTTTGCAATAAGGAGTTCATGATCTGAGCCAGAGTCAGCTTCTGGTCTTGTTTTTGCTGCCTGTATAGTTTGTACTTACTCTCTTTTTCTTCAGTGAAGTTAGCTGATTTTTGTTTAAGGCTACTTTCAGGTCTTTGGAATCGGCAGTTTTGGAGGGGAATGCTAAGGTCTGTATCTTCCCTGATCTTTGCCCCATTAGCTCTGTGATGATTTCAAGAAGACAGGGCCAGGCTTACCTCATGCTGAAACTACCTCTTATAATTCTCTCTCTCTTTTTTTAATTTTTAAATTTTTTATTGGAGTGTAGTTGATTTACAATGTTGAGTTAGTTTCTGCTGTACAGGAAAAGGAGTGTGTTTACATATATCCCCTCTTTTTTAGATTCTTTTCCCATATAGGCCATTACAGAGTATTGAATAGTTTCCTGTGCTATACAATAGGTCCTTATTTGTTTGTTTATTTTATTTTCTTATTTATCTATATAGGAGATAAATATGTACATGTCAACGCCTGTGCATTTATTCCATTCCCACCCCCGTATAATTCTCTTGAATTAATTTATCTTGCAGGAATGCTAAACTCAACAAGGAAAAGCCAAGTCTCCCCAGTGTTCTGATTCCCTCCCCACCACTTAGTCTCACTCCCAGGCTCTACCTGCATGTGAGTTTGGACCCTCTGATTGGTTTTCTCTGTCTGCGTGATTGCAGGTGGCTCACTCTACACCCTCCAGGCCTGACCCAGCACCTCTGCTTACACTGAGTTGGACAGAGCTTAGACACACCCCTCATTCCTTCTCTCCTACTGGCAAGGAAGGCTGGGAAACGTAGTGTCTATTCTCAGTGGCTGTCTGTTCAGCTAAAACAGACATCGTCTTGTAATGGCAGAAGAGAATGTATAGCTGGCCAACTGTTGGCATATGCCACATCTTTATCTCGTAATTTTTCTTATATTTTCTCCATTAAAAATAAGGATGTTTCTTTGCATTTAAATGCTTAAAAATTTACCGTACACCAAGTAATATTTACATTGAAAGAAATTTAAATTAGTTTATTATTTATTTAGTTGTTAGTTTTCTTTCTCCAATGAAAATAGCCCTTTATCATATATATTATAGTTAATAATGATCATTATTAAAAAATAATGAGAGCAATATCCAACATTAATGCACAGTGAGAAAAAATATCATTAATATTTTGATGACTATTCTTTCCTGTAACATTTTAGAAATATACACCCACTTTTCCAAAGATTTTATCAAAAAGTCATCATGTAATAATACTGTCTTCACTGTATATTGGAGAAGGAAATGGCAACCCATTCCAGTATTTTTGCCTGGAGAATCCCATGGACAGAGGAGCCTGGTGGGTTACAGTCCACAGGGTCGCAAAGAGTTGGACATGACTGAGCGACTTCAGTTCACTTCACTTCACTGTATAAACTTTTAAAAATGCAGTTTTCTTTTTGTTCATTGTGTTTTCTCCTCTCTCCAAGTAATTAACCCTAGATATCAATGCTATCACTTTGGTATGTATCTTGGCTTACTTTAATTTATGGTCATAAAATTATATTCATGCATATATTTGCATATATTCATAGACATGCATATTTGTATGTATATTCAAAAATCTTGGTATTGTTTGTTTAGAAAAGTGGGATAATATAACGTATTATAATGCAATATGTTATTACTATATTTCTCTGCCTCTTATCTTTCTGACTTAACAGCATGTTGTAGAAATCTTTTCAATCATTGATTTTGTGATTTTGTTGACTATTATTTAGTTATTTAATTTTGGCTGCGCTGGGTCTTCGTTGCTGCAGGGCTGCTCTCTAGTTGTGGTGTGCGGGCTTCTCATTGCAGTGTCTTCTCTTGTTTCAGAGCACAGGCTCTAGCGCTTTTGGGCTTCAGGAGGTGCCACTCCTGAGCTTTAGAGCACAGGCTAAGTAGTTGTGGCATGCAGACATAGTTGCTCTGCGGCTTGTGGGATCTTCTGGATCAGGGATTGAACCCATATCCCTTGTGTTGGAGGGCAGATTCTTTACCACTGAGCCACCAGAGAAGTCCTCAGTCATTGATTTTTTATTGAAATTATTCTTTGCAATTGCTGCCTGTTATCTCATAGTATGGTTTTACCCAACTTATTTAAATTTTGGGGTTTCCCTGATAGCTCAGTTGGTAAAAAATCCGCTTGCAGTGCAGGAGACCCCAGTTCAATTCCTGGGTGGGGAAGAGAAGGGATAGGCTACCCACTCCAGTATTCTTGGGCTTCCCTTGTGCCTCAGCTGGTAAAGAATCTGCCTGCAATTCAAATTTTTACTTGATACTGAGCATGCATTTTTCTCCACATTTTTTTGTCTCTGCCCTGAAAAACAGCATTAACCTTCCTTATACACCAGTACTTCATTTCTGCAGAATAGATGGCCAGTAACAGGGATACTGATGGGAAGAGTGTATGTACTTTAAATTTTAATAGATATGGCCAGGGTGCTTGTCCAAAAGGCTATAACAATTCATACTTCCTCCAGCAACATATAGTTATATCCTTTCCCATAACTCTATTAGCAATAGGTGTTATCACTCTTAAATCTTACCAATATCATGTGTGAAGTGATATCTCATTGCTACTTTAACTTTTCATTTTATGATCATTGAGACTGTGTGTGTGTCTGTGTTATATGTGTAGTATTTTTTAGGCTAACTGAAAAATGTTATAAAACAAACCCCATGAATTTTAGTACTTCAGTGACACGTACGTGTGTGTCAGTCGCTTAGTTATGCCCAACTCTTTGCGACCCCGTGGACTGAGAGGCTCTTCTGTCCATGGGATTTCCCAGGCAAGAATACTGGAGTAGGTTGCCATTTCCTTCTCCAGGGGATCTTCCCGACCCAGGGATCGAAACTCGGTCTCCTGTATTGCAGGCAGATTCTTTACTGTCTGAACCACCGGGGAAGCCCATAATTTGTCTATAGAAGGCCACATCAGCTGTTCAGAAGATAAAAAAAGTTCTGTGCAGAGCTTTGTGTGATATGAAATACCCATCTCACTGCTCTTTTTCTTTTCAGAAGTAGTTTCAAATTGTCTAATTAACTGGTTGTTTTCTTATTCTTTAAACCCAGCAGATGACTAAATAGCTAGTAAGCTTCTACTTCCAGGTGAAGATATGCTATACATCCCATTGCTTCAACAGTAAACATCTGGCTATTTTTGCAATGTTTAAAAATACTTGGATTACTTTAATCTTAAAAATTTGGCAGTCAGTTTAGAAGAGCATCGTTTGGAAGCTCTTCCTGACCTGTCTGGGTCTTTTCAGGGCAAATGTAATTGCCATTTCAGGAGGTTAAGATTCTAGTCCTGTAGCTTTGACATAGGGGAACCTACCTAAAGACTAAGAGAAATAATTTTGTCATAATTCAGACTAATGGTAGTCTCTTAGTCTAAAGACATAAACTTTAAGTTAAACATTGAAGCCATTGATTGTATTCAATGTAATTGATTTTGGTAAACATTAAAACCAGTCTTGTAAAAGTCTTGGTCTAGGTATTTAAAGAGAACAGCCTAGGTATTTTTCAAATATGGTTGTTTGTGTATTTATTACATACCTGTTCTATTTAAAATACAAAATCTTACAAAACTGTTCCTTTATGCCATTATGTTAGTTCCCAAATATTACAGCTTGATTTACTTATACCAGTCTCAACTTTTAAAACCTATTCAAATATCAAATATATTTTTACAAAGGCACTGCAATTGGTCTTACAAACTCAAATTGCATGATTACTGTACCTATATGTAAATAGCATGTATATTATGGATGCCAAAATCTAATACATGTATTAGGTTGTACTTGATAATTCCCCCCTCATGGTATCATGTTTCTCTTAAATTTTTAGGAGTCTGTGGTCTGTAATATAAATGCTCTGAGTGCTGCGTCAATTTTTAAAATATAGATATACAAAATTGTAGCTACCTGTCATTTTCTTACAGAAAAACCAGCACCAACCTTTTGGCCGACCCGATGTGATGTGATAGACACAGAAACTGTGAAGTCAGGATTTGGTTGTTCCTGTGGCATTTTAAACAAGCAAAAAATGTTAAACTGTCTATAAAGAAACTGTGTTTGTAAGTTTTATTATTAAA
Source organism: Oryx dammah (assembly GCF_014754425.2). Classification (NCBI taxonomy): domain Eukaryota; kingdom Metazoa; phylum Chordata; class Mammalia; order Artiodactyla; family Bovidae; genus Oryx; species Oryx dammah. The sequence goes on from NW_024070185.1 coordinate 5,884,352, forward strand.
TTTGCCACTGCTTTGCTGACTCATAAAAATGGAAAATGTGTGCTTTTATAGGTTTATAAAAAGGCAAGCTATCGTTTCATGAAAAATATCTTGCACCGATTGAATACAGGTGGCTGCTTGTTTGGACTTTGAAGATGTAAAGGCTTCGTATAGATGTCTGAAAAAGGTAATACAGCAATATAAAAAAAAAATCTTCCTCTCTTTGCTCATCAATCCTTTGGGTATTCCATGTCAAATAAACGCTACAACAATTTATAGTAAGAGTACACAGTGGAAGTGCCAACCCTAACACTCCTTAGGACTGGATACCAGCCAGGTTTTTCACACCAATATTTAATGCGAACTAAAACGTCTTTTCCACTGGAAGTGTGAGAAGGAGCCTGCTTTCCTATATTTGGCTACGCGCTTACGTGAAGTATAAAGTCAAATGCCCATGATGTTCTCTTTATTTCAACCGTGATGAATTGTGTCCATTTGTTTACGTGCATGTGGCAGCTTTAGTGTTCCAACTATAAATTTTGGTTAACGTCTATTGACATGCTGTATTAAACTTAAGAAAAACAAATTACACTTCACCCGTTTTAATTGACTAAATGTGTCAAAAACACAGTGCGTCGAACACGAAAGGTCAGAGCTTTCGTCTACACTGTAATGGGTGTCATGGCAAGGATCCAACTTTTCTTGTACATTTCATTTTTCACCGAGTTTGAGGACGAAGCATACGTTTCACGTTCACTTCCACTTCTCATTTGTACTTCAAAGTTTATCACAGGCTGTGTGACTACCAAGAACACTTCTCTCCTGTGCTATTTAAAATTCTCTTCACTGTGACGTGCCTGCCGAGAGAATACTGATGTTCTTCTGTAAACACGGCCTCAAGAATGGACTGCGGCGTTCTCAGGAACAAAACGCTGATTTATAGCACATGTAGATCACCGTAGTGATGCCTGGAAAGGACCCCGTTTACATATCTTGTCCCTGCTTCCATGGCTGAACCAGCAACTGTGTGGCTAAACTTGGCATCCTAGTTTCCCTTGGGATCTGATTAAAGTTACCAGTTCTTTGGCTCTGCAGCCATCGGTTTATATAAATCTTGATTCCTCCAGTAATTTATTAGCTTGATGCTTGATGATTATATAATGTTTATGAAGCTCTCCCTCACCTGCTACCACCCACCTGTCCTTCCCTGCCCCTGCCCCCGCCCCGAATTACCTCTTGGTCTGGGATCTTTTCATCTCTTTTCTCATAATTAGTTCCTTTTCAAGGGTTCCACCATGAGTTTCCAGTGTGAATTTATGTCTGGAAAAACTCTCCATGCAGCAGGTGTTTGCAAAGTGTTACATTTCATATTGGATAAAACAGGGATTCTAAATCTTAAAGTTTATGCCACTTTCATCATTGCTTGCAACAATCTCATTCCTTATGACATTCCTCATTCTGTAAAACCACATGTTTTATGTCAGCAATAATGAGGCACGGTCAATATTTGTTCTACTCGGATCAACTAGGGGTAGAAAACCTAATAGTCGTCCTTATCTGAGAAGCTCAGACACTGCCTGGTGGAGCTTCATTAGGACTTTTAATCCTGCTTAAAGAAAGGAGAGGGTTTCCCTGGTGGTTCATTGGTAAAGAATCTGCCTGCCGTGCAGAAGATGCAGGTTCAGTTCTTGGGTCAGGAAGATTCCCCTGGAGAAGGGAATGGCAACACACTCCAGTATTCTTGCCTGGAAAATTCTATGGACAGAGGAGCCTGTCAGGCTATAGTCCATTGTGTCGCAAAGAGTCTGACCCGACTGAAAGGCTAACACTTTAAAGAAAGGAGGAGACCACCCCACCCCAGGGAATCTCTACTACTGTGAAGATTTTATTTTTGTTTTTTTATCTCAAAGATTTGATGAGAGTGAGTCTGGTTCTAAATGATGGGCAGGCAGACTTTCTGTAAGGGACCAGAGAGGGAAATTTGAAACCGAGAAGCCCAGATGGTCTCTGTCACAGTTCCTCAGCCCTGCCATCCATGGCACAACCTTCAGCGTTGTGTAAACTGATAAGTGTGGCTGTATTCCCATAAATATTTATAGACAATGAAATTTGAATATCATATAGATTTCACGTGTCATGAAACAGTCTTCTTCTGACTTTTTTCCAACCTTTTTAAAATGCAACAGCATTTTTAGCTTGAGGGCCATAAGAAAACTGTTGGCAGGCTGAATTTGGCTGGAGGGCCCTAGCCTGCCAACCCCTGCTTTAAACTCACATGATATTTAATTTCTAAAAGGCCCAAGACGATTAGAGTTAGGAAGTTTCCCTTTTAAAATACAGTTGCTCTAGTCTTCTCTATGGGTTTCCCAGGTGACTCAGTGGTAAAGAATCAGCTTACTAATGCAGTAGGCACAAAAGATGAGGGTTTGATTCCTGGGTTGGGAAGATCAACTGGAGAAGGAAATGGCAACCAGTATTCTTGCCTGGGAAATCCCATGGTGGGCTGCAGTCCACAGGGTCGCAAGAGTCGAACACAACTGAGTGCAGTCTTCTCTTAATACAAGAATTGTTTCCCTCCCTTCCCTCATTTTTGGGTTGGATGGTAAATATGGTGGCATTTGGAGTCGAATCCTGTGAGAATGAGATGTAGCGAGGGCATGTGATGCCTGGCCAGTATCTGCTCCATCCTTATCCCCACGCCCGTACTCTCTGCCGCTTAGTGCCGCAGGCCCTGGGCCTCTGCGTGCTGTCTTCTCTGGCCTCCGGGGCGCCTTTGGCCCTCTGGGGAGGCTATGCTGGAGGTGCTGAGGCAGTAAGATCCCTTGCGGGTAGCCCTTGGCCAGTGACCGAGGGTAAGTATCCCCAGTGTGGGTAGTCTCCAAGGGAAGGTCTGCATTGCCCCTCTGGTTCCTCAGTGGAGTGGGAGCCCTTGTTGCTCATGGCTGAAACATGCTCAAAAACATACCCTTGACTGGCCTCTATCCTTCTCTGTTGCATCCTAACCTCTCTCCTGGTATGTCTCAAGACTCCCCCCAAAACCACCTTCTTGCTAGAGCCTCTAAAGGTAGCATGTTCTTTTATTTTTTTTATAAGTGATTAAAAAATATTTATTTATTGACTGCGCTGGGTCTTTATTGCGGCATGTGGGCTTTCTCTAGTTGCAGAGAGTGGGCTGCTCTCTAGTTGTCATTCTGCATGGGCTTCTCTTTGTGATGGCCTCAGTAGTTGGTGTGCCTGTGCTCAATAGTTTCAGCTCTCGGGCTCTAGAGTGCAAGCTTAGTAGCTGTGGCCCATGGGCTTAGGTGCTCTGAGGCCTGTGGGATCTTCCTGAATCAGGGATAGAACCCATGTCTCCCACACTGGCAGGCGAATTCTGAACTACTGGATCACCAGAGAAGCCACAGATGGCATGTTCTTAAATTTAAAAATAATGAGGCCCGCTGGCCTAAGTTGTAAATCTTAAATCCTTCCCTTTTCCATCTGCATTTAGGTAGGGCCGGCCACCTGTCCTTGAGAGTGTTGGGGACTTTTTCCTCCTCTTTTGTCTTTGGCCAAAGGACAGATACCAGAGCTCTGGCCCTCTGAATGATCGCTCACCAAAGAGCATTCCGAGAAGCGGCGTGACACCTCCACCCAGGTCACAGCAATCGTGTCGTGTGTGGTGTTACAGATGACACAAGAAAACAGGTCAGAGGGGACACTGTGTGATTGCCTCCCCCCCATACCAGCCTGTGACATGTCAAAGGTTATCTCTCTATGACAGCTCACTTTCTCTTTTCTGTTGTGACGTGTAGGATTGGGATGAAGTGAAGTGATATGGTCTCTTTGAACTCCAAATCTCTGATAAATTTTACTCTGTGTCCAGTCCATTGCTGATTTCCTCACTGCCCTTTGCAACTCCGGCTCATCTGCTCACTTTTCTTCTTTATGGTGCTGGGTGGCGTAAAGTCATTCCAGAAAACAATTTTTACATTTTTATTAAGACTTTTAAAAAAGTAGTTAAACGTTTTCCCCTGATAACACCCTCACTCCGAATCTTTCTTTCATTAGCAGGCAGCATGAACATGCCTTACTAGTATTTCTTCTACTGACTCCTGTTTTTGAAAAGTACAATGTCTTCATTACTTACAGTGTAAGTGGAAAAGGAATAGGGTGACCAGAAGTGTTCTTAGAGTAAAATTTTCTTGAGGAAAAAGAAATAAAGTGAGAAAATGCAAAGGAGAGACATTAAGATTCCATGTATAGCAACAAAAGGGGATGGTAAAGGATCTGAAACCATTAAATACAAAGTTGGTAAGATAGAATGGTTATGCTTACCTAACGTCAAAGACACTTAGGGAAGCAAATTTATAATTTAATCAAAAGACTTTATTTTATTTTTTAAAAATACTTTTTTGATGTTGACCATTTTTAAAGTACTGAATTCATTACAATATTGCTTCTGTTTCTTTATGTTTGCTTTTTTTTTGGCCCCAAGGCTTATGGGATCTTAATTCCCTGACCAGGGATTGAATCTGCACCCCCTGCATTGGAAGGTGAAGTCTTAACCACTGGACTGCCAGGGAAGTGCCAAAAGTTTTATTTTTAATAGAAGTCCCTACCACTACTTGAAGTTGAATGTCAGATTTTAAAGAATGTATGTTTTTGAATAATTATCACCATAGTAATTTCCAATTGCTATGAATATTAAATCAATGTTTACTTGGACTGAAAATTTCTTAGATACTTTGGCATAGAGAATGATGTGGAAGGCTAAGATGAGAAAAAGAAAAAGCAGGGATTGACCAGGAATTATACTTTTATAGGCCATACTTGCACACTTTGGAGTAAAATAGATGCCTTCATATAGTTGAGAACTTGGCTTTGAGGCTACACTGAATATGACCAGTTTAATTCAGCAAGTGATCAAGGTGGTTCAGGAAAGAAGAGTACAGTTAAGAGTAGTCCCATGTCTATGATGAGCTGTGTATTAGATGAAGTTTTCTCATTTAACACTGTTACAAATAGCAACTTGGATGGATCAATGGATTGTCTTAATTCTTTCTACATATTGGCCTGGACCTGGGTGTTAAAGGTACTTCAGTTACTAAGATGTGGTCCCTGGCTTAGGCAGCCTCTGGTGACTTTATGAGCGGCACCAAAAATGGTACAGGAAAACCCAAGAAGTGCCTTATGTTCTTTGATCGATTCCACTGCAGTGTGGAAAACCTATGGTGTAGTCATCGCTTTCCTTGGGCATGGATTCATACTGACTTCATCCATCCATTCATTTCCTCACTCAGTGTTTTTGGATCACATGCCATAAACTGGATATTGTGCTCAGTGTTTCAGATGTCCTCAGGGAGCTTACTCTCTTGTCTTTAGAATAAAACAATACTGAGATATAAGAATGCAGTAGTAATCTTTGAGCTCCAGGAGTCATTAAAATTGAATTACGACAGTGAATAATCCATATATGAAAATCAATTTATTGCAGATGACAGTCTTTGAGGGCAGCCTCCTGACAACACATGACTGCATTCACATGAAGATGGGAAGTAATTTGAAGACAGGACATCTTCTCTATTATGTTCAAAGATTTAGTTGCCAACTGTTGCTTTTAATAATCTATACTATCCATGCAGCAAAACTCAGCAATGAATTTTCAAGTTTCCTACTGGTTATTTGAATAACTCTGCAGATAAAACTTTTTACATTATGAATGGATGTCTACCACCTTAAGATCACTGCTCATCTCACTTCATACTTCCTTGGGGTCCTCAGTTGCACGTCATCATGTATCATCACCTTTCAGCCTGCTCTGGTTCCCCCATCTCACACTTCATCAGGTCTTACATTCTTTAGGAGCTCTCTGCTCTGTCAAGGAATCTGTCTCCACTGTTTACTAATTCATTATTTTCAAATCAAGTATAATGTAATTGAATTTTATTGGTATCCAAATTAGTTCTTTTTAATGTATCAAAACTAGGAGTACTGCACATTAGCAAAAGGGATAATTTCTTTGATAAAATGTGGCCAACAAGTAGTAAATGATACTATGTGGTGTCTGGGCTTTATTCTTCTCTACATTGATTCTATGAACTTGAGCAGATAACTTACTATGGTGCTTTTGTGACATTAAACAAAAAGTTACGTGCTGACTGCCCTGTTGAGGTGTCCGCATTATGAGTTGGTCATATTGCTTTTGGTGATGTTGACTTGAGCAGGTTGTTATTTTGAGTACATTTCAGAGTAGTGAATGTCATTTTGGGGGAGGTCACTTTCTTTACCTTAAACAGCTAAGTAATTTCTTTCATTTTGATTGACCAATGAAGGCTGAATGAGAACTAATCTGGATCATTTGAAAGATCACAAAATTGAAAAAACTAAGGAAATCCCTGGCAGTCCAATGTTCAGAACTCCATACTTCCACTGCAGGGGACAGGGGTTTGATCCCTGGTCAAGGAACTAAGATCCTGTAAGCCACTCAGCATGATCAAAAAAAAAAAAAAAAAGTAATAAAAAAATTAAAAGACCAGTTGTTACGTGGTTTACTCTTGATATAAGTAGATTTTCCTGAGTGAATTATTGCTTCAAATTTTCTAAGGCAAATTGCTAACATATATTTTATTATGTGATAGAGTTGGGCATAGCAAATGTAATATTTTTATTCACAATCCTTTCACTTTATCTATTGAGATTCTAAGCCACCCTTGTGGCTTCCCTTGTGGCTCAGCTGGTAAAGAATCTGTCTGCAATGTGGGAGACCTGGGTCAATCCCTGGGTTTGGAAGATCCCCTGGAGAAGGGAAAGACTACCCACTCCAGTATTCTGGCCTGGAGAATTCCATGGACTGTACACCATGGGCTTGCAAAGAGTCAGACATGACTGAGCGACTTACTTTCACTTCATTCAGATTCTCATGTATTCTATGTACAATTTCTCACTCTTTGCTAATATAATAATTTCAAATTACCCAAATAGATTTTTTCCATTACTCTGTGTGTCTCTGTCTATTCAAGCTGCAAATACCACAGGCTTATAAACAACAGAAATTTATTTCTCACAGTTCTGAAGCCTGCGAATTCCAAGATCAAGGTGCCAACATGGTTGTGTCCTCGTGGGACTCTTGCTTGTTCATAGCTGGCCATCTTCTTGCTGTGTCCTCACGTGGTAGAAAGGGTGACATTGGAGCCTTTTTCTTTTCTTTTTTTTTTTGGAGCCTTTTTCTTAAGGGCACTAATCCCATTCATGAGAGTGCCACCATCATGACCTAATCACTTCTCAGAGGCCCCCACCTCCTAATACTATCATCTTTTGGGGTTAGGATTTCAAGTATGAATTTTAGGGGAACACAAACACTCAGACCATAACATCGTGTCCGCTAGAATCAAAGGTTGTACATTTAAGAAGTTCACACTCCCCCACAAAGTTACTGCAATTCAATGTGTTTCAATGTGTTTTGGTAGCTAGCACCTCAGGTGGGGAGGCAAGCAGCAATTTCAAATCTAATGTGAAAGCATCATGATTTCTGATCTAGAATTTTAATAATTCTAGAAGTTGCATAGATATATGTTATGTCTCGTTGGTGTGACTAGAGCATTATTCCATTAGTCCTAGTGAATATTTAATTTGTACTATTAAAGTCGGAAAAACATGCCAATAGGAGGCGTTTAAATTGTGATGCAGAGAAATATTTATTATTTAGAACAATGTTTCAGTTTAAAGAATCAAAGCTGCAAATTTAAGATGACTAACTTTTACTAAGGCACCTTGTTATTGCCTAGGCTTAAAGCATGATATTAAACACATATGTTACAACAAAGCAGTCAGGTGTGTGGTCAATTTTTAATTTTGTTTTCATTCTACTCTTTGGCCTGTGGAATTAAGACTTTGTTTATTCAGAAGATGATGAGAAAACCCTGCCTTTGGAGTACTCCATAAAAATTTACAGAGACAATGCTGTTTTCTTTAGTCAAAACAATGCATTTCATTGACTTTAATGGTTGCTTGCAGTTGTAACTGATTTGTACTTTGAAGCACTTTGATATTTGTTATCAGTTTTTGACTTAAGAGATGCTGGTTGGAATACAAATAGGTTGATAAGTCTTGACTGATGTTAGAAACAGGCATTTTCAATTTAACTTCAGGAATCTGAGAAAACAAATATTAATGTTTGCAGAATAAGAAGGTATGATGTTACATAATCAAGTATTCACAGAAACATGAGGTCCTTGGTGGCTCAGACAGTGAAGATCTGCCTGTAGTGCAGGAGACCTGGGTTCAATCCTGAGGGTGGGGAAAATCCTCTGGAGAAGGAAATGGCAATGCACTTAAATATTCTTGCCATGGGCAAAGGAGCCTGGCAGGCTACAATCCATGGTGTCGCAAAGAGTCAGACACGACTGACTGACTAAGCACACACACGCCACACAAAAACATACTTAGATTTATTGGGTATGATCCAGAATAAGAACAGTGTGAATTTAAAAAATTGAGACAGGCAATGTGGCACTGATATTTATAAGTAAGTGATGGAGGGAACATCCAGAAGAATTTTGTGTCATCTCTGATGGCCAGTAGATATAAGACTTTCTCTTGGTTCAGATGGAAAAGGTGAGTTGACTCGAATGATGTATTTTAGAATGCCGACAGCCAGTCTACAGAAGCCCACTGCCTGCCAAGAGAAGACCAAAATGTCACCTATGCTTACTCTTGGTTCAACAAGCATTTCTTGCGTCCCTTCAACCTGTTAGGCACAGGTGATGGAGACAGAAAGATAAATAAGACCCTGCTGCTGCTAAGTCGCTTCAGTCGTGTCTGACTCTGTGGGACCCCATAGACGGCAGCCCACCAGGCTCCCCCGTCCCTGGGATTCTCCAGGCAAGAACACTGGAGTGGGTTGCCATTTCCTTCTCCAATGCATGAAAGTGAAAAGTGAAAGTGAAGTGGCTCAGTCGTGTCCAACTCTTAGTGACCCCATGGACTGCAGCTCACCAGGCTCCTCCGTCCATGGGATCCTCTAGGCAAGAGGACTGGAGTGGGGTGCCATTGCCTTCACCGAAATAAGACACTATCCCCATCTAGAATCAGGCTATATGGAAATAATGAAAGTAGTAGTAGGCAAAATAATAATCATCATTTATTAAACACCTAAAGTATGCCCACTGCTTAAATGCAGTTACTCCTAACACTCTGATTCTACAAAGTATCCATTTGACAAAAAGAAAGAAAGAAAGAAAGAGCCCTGAAGTGATTAATAAACTGACCCAAGTCACAGAGAGCAAATAGAGAATTTGGTTTGGACCTTGTTCAGATCCCAAGGTCTAAGGTCACCATTTTGAAAATACATGGGTCAGATCATATAGGTCATTTAGGATATTTCAAGTAATTTATATTTTATTCTGAAGGCTATTGAATGCTACTGATTTTAAATAGCCTGTGGCATGCCAGGATGTAGGCTTTATTTTTGAATATATATTTTAAAATCAATTTTTAAATTTTCCTCTAGTTTCAGCAAGCCAGGGCCCTCTAATTGTAGTGCATGGGCTTTTCATTGCAGTGGGTCCTCTTGATTCGGAGCACAGGCTCTAGGGAGTATGTACGCAGTAGTTACAGTGGATGGGCTTAGTTACCCTCTGGCACGTGAGATCTTCCCAGACCAGGGATGGAACCTGTGACCACTGCATCGGCAGGAGGATTCTTCAAAACCACTGGACACCGAGGATGTCCAAGGTGTGGGCTTTAGAGAGAAATGTCAGACAAGGATGGAGAATGGAGATGCAACCTCAAGAAGGTAACACTGGATTAGCAGGTAAAATTGATGAGCCCTGAGGACAGAGCCTTGAAAATGAAAGTGAAGTGAAAGTGCTAGTCACTCAGTCATGTCAGACTCTTTGTGACCCCATGGACTGTAGCCCTCTGTCCATGGGATTCTCCGGGCGAGAGTACTGGAGTGGGTAGCCATTCTCTTCTCCAGGAGATCTTCCCGACCCGTGGATCAAACCCAGGGGTCCCACATTGCAGGCAGATTCTTTACCATCTGAGCCACTAAGGAAGCTGCTCAGGGAAAGGATAGACCCTTTGAGGATCTCAAATATTTAAGTGGGACAAACAGGAGATGACCTTCCATCTCAATCCATTCTTGATGTGGAAGAAAAACATGGAGCTATCATGTTATAGAAACTGGTTGAGGAAAGACATTGAAAAAGTTGTTCATAGTGTCAAATGTCACAGAAAAATCAAGTGTGATAGGGTAGATAATTATCCAGTGGCTATAGCAATTTGGAAACTGCATGAATAGCAATTTGATCTCATCAACAACAGTTGTTGGGATTCCCTGGTGGTCCAGTGGTTAGGACTCTGAGTTTCCACTACAGGGGGAGTGGGTTTGATCCTTGGTTAGGGAACTAAGATTCCACATGCTCATGTTACCACCCTCTTCCCTCCAAAAAAAAGAAAAAAAAACAGTTGCTATAGAATGGTGGAGAAAGAAACCACATTACAGTGAGTGAAGAACTGAGTGGGAAGCCAAGACTACTGTTTAGAAATGATTGTGAAAGACAAGGGGCCCTAGAGAGATTGCTCAAGAGATGCACTGGCTGGAGAGGGCTTGTTTCTTCACAAGGAAGAGGCTTCAATCACATGCAGCAGGTAAAATCCAGGACAGAGGAAGAGGTTCAAGGGCAGGGGAAAGCAGAGCGGACTGGCTGTGGAAGATGTGGGATGCTAGACTAGCTTTTGGCAGGAGGCGGGACATCTCATTCTCTGTGACAGAGGGGATGTAGGTGTGAAGATATACCATGCAGGAAAAGAGGACGTTAAGAAAGTTTTTCCTAAATGATTTCTGGTTTTTTTTTTATGTTGAGAAAAGGATAAAACAATCAATGGCAAATGAGAAGATAGGGTTTGAAAAAGGAGTAAATGTAAATGGTAAAAAATTGTGGAAATGGGAAAAGGAGCAGACTGCTGCTGCTACTGCTAAGTCGCTTCAGTCATGTCCGACTCTGTGCAACCCCACGGACAGCAGCCCACCACTCTCCTCTGTCCATGGAATTCTCTAGGCGAGAGTACTAGGAGTGGGGTGCCATTTCCTTCTCCAAGGAGCAGACTAGGGATATGTCGAGAAAGGACTGCTGCTTGTCCTTAAAGGTTTGATCAGAGCTCTGAGACCATGTTTCTTCCTGATGCCAGATTTCATGGCCCTGGGATTGTCTTCATGGTATTTAGATATAGAAATGGAGTAGCTCAATGGCTAGGTTGATCCAAAGGTTTTCAGCCTTTATGGATCAGAAGAGAGAGTGACAAAGTCAAGAGCCAGTAGATGTTAACAAGAGAATGTGTGAATATTTGAATAGAGTCTGAGACTCAGGCTAGATATGAAGGAATGGGAGGAAGAAGAGGCAGGTTCTTTGAGATATATGACAGATACTGATAAAAGTAGGAGAGTGGGGAATCTGTAAAGAGAAAAATTTGTGATTGGGATGTGGTGCTTTATATATAAAAGATGGAGTACTTTCAGGGGAAATGAGAAATTTAAAACACCCCAAAGCAATTTGTATATTTTTTTCATGGGGGGATCATGGCATCTGGTCCCATCACTTCATGGCAAATAAATGGGGAAACAATGGAAACAGTGAAAGACTTTATTTTCTTGGGCTCCAGAATCACTGCAGATAATGACTGCAGCCATGAAATCAAAAGATGCTTGCTTCTTGGGAGAAAAGCTATGACCAACCTAGACAGCATATTAAAAAGCAGAGACATTATTTACTGACAAAGGTCCATGTAGTCAAAGCTATGGTTTTTCCAGTAGTCATGTATGGATGTGAGAGTTGGACCATAAAGTTGAGAGCCGAAGGAAGAATTGATGCTTTTGAATTGCGGTATTGGAGAAGACTCTTGAGAATCCCTTGGACAGCAAGATCAAACCAGTCAATCCTAGAGGAAATCAGTACTGAATATTCATTAGAAGGACTGATGCTGAAGCTGAAGCTCCAATACTTTGGCCACCTTATGCGAAGGACTGACTCCTTAGGGAAGATCCTGAGATTGGGAAAGATTGAGGGCAGGTGGAGAAAGGGATGACAGAGGATGAGATGGTTGGATGGCATCATCAACCTGATGGACGTGAGTTTGAGCAAACTCTGGGATTTGGTGATGGACATGGAAGGCTGGCATGCTGCAGTCCATGGGGCTGCAAAGAGTCGGACACGACTGAGCAACTGAACTGAACTGTGTAGCAGTGGGAACTCGACTCAGTATCCTGTAATAATCTGTAAGGGAAAAGAATAGATTCATGTAGATGTATATAACTGAATCCCTTTGCAGTGCAACTGAAACTAACACAGCGTAGAACAACAACTCTTCATGTGTGCTCATTCACCCAGTCGTGTCTGACTCTGTGACCCCATGGACTATAGCCCCCCAGGCTCAGCAAGGATATGGAGTGGGTTGCCATATCCTTTTCCAGGGGATCTTCAATTTAAAAAAATGAGTTGAAAAAGCCCAAAGTAATAAGACTATGTGAAACAGTTCTTTTGGTCTCTTGTCCATCACAATCTTGCTGTTACAGAGCTGAGCACACCGTATGGTGAGCACTGTAGTGTCTGTCCCATTCTACTATGATTTCATCCATGGCAGTGACTACGACTTATTTATTTCAGAACTTCCAGTGCTTAGCGCTGTCTGGCACAACCTGCACGTGTGTTCTTAGTTGCTCAGTCGTGTCCGACTCTTTGCGACTCCATAGACTGTAGCCCTCCAGGTTCCTCTGTCCATAGGATTCTCCAGGCAAGAATACTGGGATGGGTTGCCATGCCCTCCCCAGGGGATCTTCCTAACCCAGGAATTGAACCCAGGTCTCCCACATCCCAGGCAGATTCTTTACCATCTGAGCCACCAGGGAAGCCCTGGCACACCCTAGGAATTCAGTAATGTTTGTTTTCTTATATAGACAGAAATAATCAGAAAGACTTCATGAACTAAGCATGTTTTCAACAACCTGCTGTCCTTTTTTTTTTAAATCACTGTTTTCCATATTCGATTTTCCCCCCAAAGGATCAATATAGCACACATTAAAGTGAAAGTGTTAGTTACTCAGTCGTTTCTGACTCTTTGTGACCCTGTGAACTGTGCTCGCCAGGCTCCTCTGTCCATAGAATTCTCCAGGCAAGAATACTGGAGTGGGTTGCCATTTCCTACTCCAGGGATCTTCCCCACCCAGGGATCTAACCCAGGTCTCCTGCACTGACTGCAGGCAGACTCTATACTGTCTGAAACACAGCATTTATATACTCACGGAACACAGTAGGTACATAGTAAATAGTTGCAATCAGTTGATTATACAAGAGCAACCTTCCTTGATTGTAGAATGTTGGAGTTTGCTTTGTTGCTACATTCGGGGAAATATATTTAAACAGATTCCGTTTACTTTTCTTAGTTATGACAAAAACATGTTTTACTTCCTGAAAACATGCCTTTGAGATATGGCTTCTTCACCTTATTGAAGGTATTCAGCACATGATTCTGACGCTGATGGAATGATTTCAGTTAAGAGTCAAATATCTCTGTACATTGCATGCGTCCTATCTAGGATGCTCACAGACATTTAGAAGTTTACAGACAACTCTTCTGAAAATTTTATTCCAGTTGATTAATAGCTCATCTACCTCACCAAAGTGGAAAACTGAACTTCTTGCTTATTTGTATCTTTTTTTTTTCCTTGACTAGCTCTATACCTGTCAAAATCTTTGAATAATTACTCAGAGAGCTCAAGTGAGGTTTGGATAAATCAACATGTCTGGAGGATCATTTGACTGACATAGGATGGAAAAAATATTGCCATTTAAAAAAAGTGAAAAAGCCTTTTAATTACAGGGATATTTGTGTACTGGCAACAGGAATGACTTGTTTCTTTCTGGTGCACAAACAAATGTCAAAACTAGGTAGAACGTTTGGCTGGATCCTGTGCTGTAGTTTCTGAGATTCTCTCTGCTCCACTCTCAATTTTAGAGGGTGCTATTCTTATCTTGGACCAAAAGGGTCTTCTTTATTTTTAATGTTTGTGAGAACTCATTACCTATCACCCATTTATCTTTAATTTAGAGAAGTTTGAAGTACTGTATCAGGTTCCTAGATGTCTCTTATAGATATTTATAAAACTCCACTTAACACAGGACTTCCCAGGTGGCCAGTGGTAAAGAATCCGCCTGCCACTGCAGAGGCAGGAGACATGGGTTTGATCTCTGGGTCTGGAAGTTCTCCTGAAGGAATAGTGGCAACCCACTCCAGTATTCTTGCCTGGGAAATCCCATGGACAGAGGAGCCTGGTGGGCTACAAATCCACCGGGTGGCAAAGAGTTGGACCAACTGAGCGGCGGAACGCGTGCGCACGCGCACACACACACACACACACACACACACACACACACACACACACCCCACTTAACACAGAAAAGGACCATAAGGATATAAACATCACCTGATGTAACTGTGAACCCAATTGAAAGTATTTCTATAGTCAGTGGCCATCACAAATAGCCATGACCTAACAGTAGCATCTTTAATCTTTATTTTGACCACAGATATGAAAAACCTTAGTAAGGTCAGAGGGGTTATATATTACTGTTCTATAGCAATTTCAAGATTTCTGGCATAGGCTTAATGATGAAATGATATCCTGTGTGACAAGCCAAGGCAAATTGCTTCTTTGAAATCTGAATTAAAACATCAGTGTTGATTTTTTGAAAATTCATCAAATGCAATTTAGGTTACTACATGCGAAGAGGTGACTCATTGGAAAAGACTCTGATGCTGGGAGGGACTGGGGGCAGGAGGAGAAGGGGACGACTGAGGATGAGATGGCTGGATGGCATCACAGACTTGATGGATGTGAGTCTGAGTGAACTCCGGGAGATGGTGATGGACAGGGAGGCCTGGCGTGCTGCGATTCATGGGGTCGCAGAGTCGGACACGACTGAGTGACTGAACTGAACTGAACTGAAACTTACAAATAGTACTCAGAAGGAATAGTCACATGGAAGAGAAATACAAGCCTGGAGCACTTTAATTAGCTGTTTTCACAACTGACTTAAGCATCAACATTTACATAGTGAGATATATTTTTCAGGAAATGTCACAAAGTGAAATAATTACGTGTCAGTAGTCTCAATTTCTGAAATAACTGAATGCTTCCTTTTTCCAAGTTAAAGACTTTTCAAGAAAGAGTTGAATAACTATGCAACCCCAACCAGATGTTACTTAATCTCTCTGAAAGACTAGTCAGTAACAATTCTTTTCCTTCCTGATTGCTTGTCTGGTTGACAAGATTTTTCCAAATTCTTCTTGAATCCTAAGAAACAAAAAAGGGATGGAGGGGTGCATAAAATCTGTTACTTCCTGCCATTAAGCTGGATTATTTGCTTTTGCTTTTTCAGACTTAATTCATATACATTTTCCTAATGTGTCAGATGGACTGGACTCACCTCATGGCTCTAGCTTCACCTCTAGGCAAATTATTTTAGTATCAATTTCTCCCATTTCTGTACCGGGATTTATTTGAATCAAAACCAAGCTTTGAATTCACTTTTGATGTTGCTGACTGCAAATTTCTAATAATCCACCTTTTCAACAACTCTTCCTTTTTTTCTTACACCCAAGACACCTATTTTTTTTTAAATTATTTCTTTGGCCGCTTGGGATGAGGAACCTGGTGGACTACAGTCCATGGATGTTGCATAGAGCTGGACGTGTTGAGCATGCACACATGTTCCAAAAGCAATGCATTTGCACATCTTTTTTTAAAAATCACATTTGTTTGTTGTTGTTATTATTTGGGCTTCCCTGGTGGCTCAGCTGGTAAAGAATCTGCCTGCAATGTGGGAAACCTGGGTTTGATCCCTGGGTTGGGAAGATCCCCTGGAGAAGGGAATGGCTGCCTACTCCAGTATTCTGGCCTGGAGAATTCCATGGACTATAGTCCATGGGGTCAGAAAGAGTTGGACACGACTGAGAGACTTTCACTTTCATTATTATTTATTTTTGCTGGGCTGGGTCTTAGTTACAGCATACTGGATCTTTAATTTTGACATGTGGGATCTAGTTCCCTGACCAGGGATTGAATCTAGGTTCCCTGCACTGGGAGAGGAAAGTCTTAGGCAATGGACCATCAGGGAAGTCCTGCACATCTTTTTAAGATGGTGCTTCTACAGGTGACTGAGGTCACCTGTGCACACTGATTTTTTTGAAGTTTCAGTTTCAGAATGGGATGTTCTCTTACCTGAGAGCATACACTTGGAGTTCAGTGAACAGATTCCTGCTGACACAATGCAATAAGAGGAAGTCTTCACCAAAATCTCAATCAAGCAACAATTTCCTAGGAGCAGTTATTGGAAATGTTCCATTTTCTTCAATAGATATTAATGAAATTATGTGCTACATTCAAGGTTAATAGAGATAATATGTGTGTAAAAGAGAAAATCCATTAATTTTCAAATAGAATTATCTTAAATATTGAAGCTTTGTAAATGGATTTAAAAAATGCTTTTATTTGTGATGTCTTACTATGTTCTCTCATATGCAGTCTCATTTATCCCTTAGTAATCTTGGGAGCTTTATATGAATGAGTCAACTGAAGCTTTGAGATTTTAAGTTAATTTTCCAAGATCACTCTGTTCACAACCGGTGATGTCACTCATCCATATTTGATTTGAAAAGATTTGTGAGATGGTTAAATCTTATTGCAGTGCAAATTTGATATTTGACAAATTTCAAAGCAACAAGAAGTGGTGTGTGTATGAATTCTGCAGAAACCAGTAAGCCTATCTCTCAAGAGCATGGATTTTTTTAGTAGACTGGACCCGAGTTCCAGTTTCTGCTTTTCCGTGTAGAAGTTTTTTATTTTTTAAACCTTTTGTAAACCCCAGAAGCCTGTTTCCTCATTTAGAAAACAGGGATCATAATAGTTCCTGTCTCGTGGAGTTGTGTTAGAGCTGAATGAGCTGATATAGGAAAAGCACATGGTGCCAGGCAGGGGCTAATGACTCACCAAACATTAGCTGCAAGTTCCTTTTTTTTTTTTTTTTTAAATTATAGACAGTAACAGGTCTGATACATATTTATTCATTGAATTTACAGTTTTCATTTCTAGACTACATATATCTTATATATTTATACACAAAATGTGGTTAATCAGAGAATGCCTGAAGTACATTTCCATTGTAAGTTGCTCAAACCATCTTGGAGAATGAGAATAACCCTGAAATGCAGCGCTGACATTCTCCAACAGCTGGGGCAGCAGACAGTGCTGATGTCTTTCTACCTATGAACTAAGAGTTTTATCCGACAGAGGTGGTGACCGTGATTTCTCTCTGAAAGATGCCTGAATGCCAGCCAATGCTGTATTAAGATCTGACACACCACCTGACCCATCTAAAAGCAGATAGAAGAATAAGGTTTTTCAAAGGTCACTTTGAAATCATGCAAAGTGTTTTACGTGTTTTTGCTATGGCTGAAGATTGTGTTTAAGACAATTGTAACAAACGCAACAAAAATCAAAATGAACCAACAAACAGAACGAAAATAGAGAAAGAAAGGGTAAAAAAGGAGGGAGGAGAGTTTAGGGGAGAATGGATACATGTTTATGTATGACTGAGTCCCTTGGATTGTTCACCTGAAACGATCACAACATTGTTTGTTAATCGGCTATACCACAATAAAAAAAGTTGGTGGTTTTTTGTTTTGTTTTGTTTTGTTTTTTTTCTTTTTTTTGAAGAGCTTCTGTCTGGCTTTGAAATGCTTGCACTTTAGTCAACCTTAACGTTTTTGATAATGACATTATGCACGGCAGCAAAGAAACAAAAAGGGATAAAGGTCTTAGGAGTTATATTGATAAACTATGTGTGGTGTTTAAGCTGTAAAAATATATTAGCGTGTCATGTTATCTTCATAAATTCTTCTCACACGTAGGGTGGGTGGAATTCCCAAATCCCAAGGCACCTCACCCATTCGCCGGTCGCTGCAATTCATCAGTTGTTTCGCAGGCTCCCAGTGGAGACTGAGGCATTATGATTCTAGAGGGTTTGATAATAGGTGAATTATTAGCTGTTGGGGACAGATTCGTTTTGGAGCCTTTCTGTGGTAGTCTCTCCTATAGGATGGCAATCATTCTCATGGCACTTGCTCCCTCAGACTTAAAGAGATTCCAACTCTAGCTTGTAATTTTTTTCCTAGTAAAATTTCGTTAGTGGTTAATTATGACTGGTAGAGCTGTCCGGAAGTTCAGCAAGTGTGTGGAGTTCAAACATGTCACATTCTAATCAGTCTCACGATGGAACAGCCTTGGGATTCTTTGTCACCGTGTTTATACACATTTGTATTCCTTTCTTCCATAGAGGATCATGTGTTGAACTTGAGATTTTGACCTTTACTGAAAACAAAAAGACTCTTAGAACTTATTACTTCTTACGTTGAGCAGTTTTACTTTTTGATCTTTGAGTATTTCCACAGCATCTAACTTAAGACAAGGATGCAAAAAATTAAATATTCTTTTAAATGTTGTAGATCAGGCCAGATGAACCCAAAGTGTGCTTAAGCCTCTTCATTCCTTTCTAAAAGCTTTCTAAGGAAGCCAGATCAGCCAGGGCAGATTAAGCAGAATCATTTTCTATTTCAAAGGTGTATATTTGTGGGAAACTGAAAGGAGACAAACCACCCAGGAATGTCATAAAGTTCTCAATACATTTTCAAAGTTCCAAATTGCAGTTTTAGAAGAGTTTCTTCACATTTAGGTAGGATTTTAGTTCACACGTTGCCATCAATTCCAAAGTTAGCTTGACTAGTAAAATATTAATCACTTGTATTTCTTTCAGTGGGGGTTGGAAGATATGCAAATAACGAAGGATTTTCAAAAAGTCAACACAAAATATAGTTGCGTGTGTGCTCAGTTGCTTAGTTGTGTCAGACTTTTTGTGACCCTTGGACTGCAGCTAGCCAGGCTTCTCTGTCCATGGAATTTTCCAGGTAAGAATACTGGAGTGGGTTGCCATTTCCTTCTCCAGGGGATCTTCCTGACCCAGGGATTGAACCCACAGCTCCTGCATCTTCCTGCATTGGCAGGTGAATTCTCCACCAGTGAGCCAACTGGGAGGCCCCCAGATATAATTGCATTGAAATAATTAGATAATTAAACACACAAATTATGCTGAAACCAAAGTTTTTGCTAGAAATACATTGTTATCAGAATTTTGTGCTGTTTCTTGTCTCTAATTTTCTGAAAACTGGGTTTTTCAGAAAACCACATCTATAATTTCATAACAGAGGAGAATATCAAACCTGAATTAAAGATGGAGAAATGGTCCCAATGGCAGAAGTCCCAAGTGGCAATTGCATCTACAGCAAACATTCTAGAGTGCTGAAGTCGATTTAGAATGTTTTCTAAAGCACTTTATGTTTTTGCTGTGTCAGATATTTTTTGGATGAGGGGCATTTCTGTTTCAGCAAAGAATTATGTGGCTGAATTATCAGGAGTGTGATTCAGGACCTGAAAGATATTTGTTTATGTGCTGTTGAGGGCTCATAATTGAAACGAGGTATGAGTCACAGACATTATGTATTCAACAGTTATGTGAATTATTTCTGATAAGTTATTTTGAACCCTTTTGTCAGCCCCTGTAGCTCTCATGCCATTTTAGAGAACCCTTGGCCAAGGGCAGACTCAGTGTTAGGTTTCCCTATTTAAAGGGCCTTATGAAGGGGACTTCCCTGGCTGTCCACTGGTTAAGACTGTGTCTTTAACAAGGCAGATGGCACAGGCTGGATCCTTGGTTGGGGAACTAAGATCCCATATGCCTTGTGGAAAGGCCAAAAAAAAAAAAAAAAGTGCATTATGAGGGATACAAAAGAAATCAAAATTATAGACTATATTCTGGAAACTTACAGACTATTTTGGGAAAGCAGTATTCACTGGTGAGAATAGAGAGAGGGAGAAGACAGTGAGGGCTTGAGGTGCTATGGAGTGATGAACTTGGATGGCAATGAACACGGAGGGTGATAATCCAGGACTAACCTGAGGGATGGGGCAAGCTGACTAGGTGTTGAAGTTGAGATGTGTCTGGCATAAGGCCCTCGAAGGCCTTCTTCCTCTTCTCTGTTTAATTCAGCTGCTCTTTCAAAACAAGTATGTTGGGTGTGGACAGTGGGCTGGGTGCCTTGAAGAATGTAGCATTGAGGATGGTGGGCATTGGTTCCTCCTCCAGGAAGTTTAGGGTCCAGAGTTCAGCAGGCAGAGACTATCTCCCAGAATTTGCCCAAACTCATGTCCGTTGAATCAGTGATGCCATCGAACCATCTCATCCTCTTTGGCTCACTTCTTCTCCTGTCCTCAATCTTTCCCAGCATCAGGGTCTTTTCCAGTAAGTTGGCTCTTTGCAACAGGTGGCCAAAGTACTGGAGCTTCAGCTTCAGCATCAATCCTTCCAGTGAATATTCAGGGTTGATTTCCTTTAGGATGGACTGGTTGGACCTCCTTGCAGTCCAAGGGACTCTCAAGAGTCTTCTCCAACACCGCAGTTCAAAAGCATCAATTCTTTGGTGGTCAGCTTTCTTTATGGTCCAGCTGTCACATCTGTACATGACAATTGGAATCTCAGTTAACTCTGGCAGTGGTCCTGTGGGTCAGACAGGGCAGGCCCTGCCAAGTCTCATCTTGTTTGAAAAATTGAATCTCAGAGGCTGGCTGCCCTGCTGGCATCCTGCAGTTGAGAAGTGGAGGAGGTGCTGAAACTAACTCCAATTAAAAAAAAAATCACAACAGTTTCCAATGGAAAGTTTCAAAGCAAAGAGCATCTAGGACTCTCACTGTTCTCAGAAAATTCGAGAACGTTGGGATAATCAGAGCTTTTGTTTATAAATGTGTCCAGTGAAGAAAGAACTGTGGTTGGAAGGAAAATTCCACTTTATCTGAAGGACTGTTCAAATACTTCCTTTCTGGCTGTTTCCTTCTTGAGAACACCAGTAGCTGGCCTGGAAGCTCTTTGAGGACAGTCTTGGGTCAGTTTCTCTCTTTGCTGTCACAACTGCTTACTCTCAGTACAGTGGTTTTTTGAACAGTTATAAGAAGGCTCCTTTGGTTGCTATGTAGAGAAGAGACACGGGATGAGGTGGAGGCAGGAGGGAACACCCGAAAGGCTGCTGCCCTGGTCTGAGTGAGAGAGAGGATGATAGTGTTGGTAAGAAGTACTGGGTGTATTGGATATACTTTTATATTTTGAGACTTCCCTGGTGGCTCAGACAGTAAAGAATCTACCTGCAATGCAGGAGACACAGGTTCAATCCCTTGGTTGGGCAGAGCCCCTGGAGAAAGGAATGAGACTACCCACTTCAGTATTCTTGCCTGGAGAATTCCATGGACAGAGGAGCCTGATGGGCTATAGTACATGGAGTCACAAAGAGTCTGACATGACTGAGCGACTAACACTTTCACTTTTGTATTTTGAAAGCAGAGTCAGCAGGACTCTGACAGGTTAGATGTGGGTTGTGGGAACTGAGGTCAAGACAAGTGTTTTGGCCTGAAGACTGGAGGGAAGGAGGGGACCCCAGAAAGGATGAGGAGGTGGGAAGAGAAGCCAATGTGGATGGAAGATCAAGAGTCCAGTTCTGGAAATGTGGAGCTCAAGGCACCTGGTACATATTTGATTTTCTTTTTTTCATTCTTTCTTTCTTTCCTCCCTCCTTCCTTCCTTTCTCTCTTCCTTCCTCCCTCCCTCCCTCTTTCCCTCCCTTCCTTTCTCTTTCTTTCCTTCTTTTTCTCCACTTGACCTTTTGTAACATCAAATTAAGGCAGACATACTGGATTTCTATTTAATACAGTTTATTTCACTTTTCTAACTTCAAAATATTCACCTGCAAGAGGAGGAAAAAGAAATTAGAAACAAATACTCTAGTTTTTGAGTGGTGACATTATTTTACTAATGTATTCTTGCAGTTAAATAAGAGATTCATTTTTCAATTGATTTTGTTTTTTCAGTTTTACAAGAGATATTGTGCACCTCTGGGCTATGTTTTCCTTGACTGGTTCTGTTGGAGCTGGTGGAGGGAGAGTGGTGTCCCTTAACTGCAACAGTGTCTCTGCTCAGGGTTTGATCCACTCCTTTTGGAAGGCAGTGGTGTGTGCTGCTGATTCTATGTCAATGCCAACTTGGTAAAGAATGTCAGACATCTTCAAAAGTTCATTATGAGGATAGAGCATATGAAATATGAATTCTTAACATTATACACTGTCCTGACCCTTTCACTGAAGTATAGGCCTTTTGAAACTTAGGGCTCTACACTAATTCTTTCATGTCATTAGGGTACTGTTCTTTGATAAGCAACTTTATTGCATTGAATTACAAGCAAGCATGGATCTATTTAAGCCACTTAATATTCAAGTACAGGATAAGACAATGAGAGTGTCTGAGATTGAATATTTCTGAAAATATCTTCAGTAACTTGTAATCATAAAAAGCATGTTTTATGGAAATGGCCATGTTAAGGCACTCCAGGACTTTCTTTTATCTTTAGTATATTAAAACCCTTTCTTCGAAAAGCATGTTAATTTTTTAAACAGGTATAATTCAGTAGCACTCATGCTAACTTTTGATTAAATTACTTGAAGTAAAAATAATTGCATCTTAGCGCATGAATTGAGATGACCAGTTTCTATTTCATACTTCTAAACTTCAAATCATGAGAATCTCAACATTGCCAGGGATATGCAATTTAATATTCACTATGTGCTTAAATTGGAAAATTTCCACTAGAAAAAATGCATTAAGAAAGTACAACTCCAACAAACTAGGAAATGTAACAGAAAAGAAGCAGGATCACAGAGATAGAGAACAATCTGGTAGTTAACAGTGGGGAGGGGAGAGGCAACACAGGGGAAGGGGGTTAAGAGGTACAAACTACCATGTATAAAATAAACAATGAGGCTATACTATGCAACATGGAGAATATACCCAATATTTTGTAATAACTATAAATGGAGTATAATAGCAAAATGGCTATAAAAGCAAAATGATTGTCTGAGGAGGCCTTACAAATAGCTGTGAAAAGAAGAGAAGTGAAAAGCAAAAGAGAGAAGGAAAGATACACCCATTTGAATGCAGAGTTCCAAAGAATAGGAAGGAGAGATAAGAAAGCCTTCCTCAGTCATCAGTGCAAAGAAACAGAGGGAAATATTAGAATGGGAAAAGACTAGAGATCTTTTCAAGAAAATTAGAGATACCAAGGGAACATTTCATGCAAAGATGGGCTTGATAAAGGACAGAAATGGTATGGACCTTACAGAAGCAGAAGATATTAAGAAGAGGTGGCAAGAATACCCAGAAGAACTGTACAAAAAAGAGCTTCACAACCCAGATAATCACGATGGTGCAATCACTCACCTAGAGCCAGACATCCTGGAATGTGAAGTCAAGTGGGCCTTAGGAAGCATCACTACAAAGCTAGTGGAGCTGATAGAATTCCAGTTGAGCTCTTTCAAATCATAAAAGATGATGCTGTGAAAGTGCTGCACTCAATATACCAGCAAATTGGGAAAACTCAGCAGTGGCCACAGGACTGGAAAAGGTCAGTTTTCATTCCAATCCCAAAGAGAGGCAATGCCAAAGAATGTTTACACTACCGCACAATTGCACTCATCTCACATGCTAGTAAAGTAATGCTCAAAATTCTCCAAGCCAGGCTTCAGCAATACATGAACTGTGAACTTCCTGATGTTCAAGCTGGTTTTAGAAAAGGCAGAAGAACCAGAGATCAAATTGCCAACATCCGCTGGATCATCAACAAAGCAAGAGAGTTCCAGAAAAACATCTATTTCTGTTTTATTGACTATGCCAAAGCCTTTGACTGTGTGGATCTCAATAAACTATGGAAAATTCTGAAAGAGATGGGAATACCAGACCACCTGACTTGCCTCTTGAGAAACCTGTATGCAGGTCAGGAAGCAACAGTTAGAACTGGACATGGAACATCAAACTGATTCCAAATTGGGAAAGGAGTATATCAAGGCTGTATATTGTCATCCTGCTTATTTACCTTATATGTAGAGCACATCATGAGCAACGCCGGGCTGAATGAAGCACAAGCTGGAATCAAGATTGCGGGGAGAAATAATAATCTCAGATATGCCGATGACGTCACCCTTATGGCAGAAAGTGAAGAAAAACTAAAGAGCCTCTTGATGAAAGTGAAAGAGGAGAGTGAAAAAGTTGGCTTAAAGCTCAACATTCAGAAAACGAAGATCATGGCATCTGGTCCCATCACTTCATGGGAAATAGATGGGGAAACAGTGGAAACAGTGGCTGACTTTATTTTTTTGGGTTCCAAAATCACTGCAGATGGTGACTGCAGCCATGAAATTAAAAGACGCTTACTCCTTGGAAGGAAAGTTATGACCAACCTAGACAGCATATTAAAAAGCAGAAACATTACTTTGCCAACAGAGGTTCATCTGGTCAAGGCTATGGTTTTTCCAGTAGTAGTCATGTATGAATGTGAGAGTTGGACTGTGAAGAAAGCTGAGCACCGAAGAATTGATGCTTTTGAACTGTGGTGTTGGAGAAGACTCTTGTGAGTCCCTTGGACTGCAAGGAGATCCAACCAGTCCATCAGATCAACCCTGAGTGTTCATTGAAAGGACTGATGTTGAAGCTGAAACTTCACCCGATGCAAAGAGCTGACTCATTGGAAAAAACCCGGATGCTGGGAAAGATTGAGGGCAGGAAGAGAAGGGGACGACAGAGGATGAGATGGTTGGATGGCATCACCAACTCGATGGACATGAGTTTGGGTAAACTCTGGGAGTTGGTGATGGACAGGGAGGCCTGGCGTGCTGTGGTCCATGGGGTCACAAAGAGTTGAACATGACTGAGCGACTGAACTGACTGATAAATGGAGTGTAACTAAAAAATTGTGAATCACTATATTGTACACCTTTAATTTCCATAATATTCTACAGTAACTGTACTTCAATAAAAAAAGAAGAAAAGAAAAAATACAACTCCATTATGGACTGACTTTTTTCTTCCTATTTTTGATGATCTCTTCCCTAATGTCCTGACCTGAAATTCACAACTCTTGTTTTTTTTTTTTTTTTTCAAATTGGAATATAGTTGCTTTACAATGTTGTATTAGTTTCTGCTATACAACAAAGTGAATCAGCTATATGATACATATAGCCCCCTGCTCTTGTTCCTTCTTCCCTCTCGCCCTATCCTACTCCTCTAGGTCATCACAGAGGGCTGACCCACAAGTCTTTCAATATCCACCTCAAATTGCTACATAGCGAAACCTGCTGAGAACGTCTGCCTTCATCAAACTCTACCTCCTGGGCAGCCATGCACTTATTAGCTGCATCGGTGATATAGACACAGTTATTGTGGAACTGATTCCATGCAGCTTCACACCGTGTTATGTAGTATTTAAAAGTTTTCTGTGCATGTAATTATTCTCTCTGCAGTAAGTTTCTAAGGTGTCTGAAGACAGGTATGTCATGCCTTTTGTTCTGGGTGCCATGTATTTTTTGTTGAATGAAATATTTTATTCATTCAACTATCGTTTATTCAGTTCACTATAAACCAAGGATGGTGCTGAGTATTGGCACACCAAGCTTTATTTGTTATTTATTAATTCGATGCATTTTTGAGTGTCTGACATCTGTCAGGCGCCTGAGATACAGGAATAAAGTAGATTACATTTCTAGTTTTGTAGATCTTACCTCCTAGAATGAGGGGCAGATCATAAAAAAGTAAACAGCCAATAGGTACATATTTTTAAGTAGTGATAAGGGCTATGAAGAAAATGAAATAGTAAGGAGAGACGGAGCACGAGCATGGGGGTATCTGAGAGAAGATATTGAGGAAGGGTCTCTCTCAGGACATGGCATTTGAGCAGAGAACTGAGTGAAGTGAGGGACAGAACCAAGCAAACATTTGCCAGGAGAGAGTTCCTGCCAGAGGAAAAGAAGGGACACGTTCAAGTGCTGGGGATGGGGGGTACCCATGACATGTCCTGGCACAATGAGAAGGTCACTGTGGCTGGGACACCCTGAGTGATGGGAGAGGGGGCTCCCGGGAGGTGAGGTCAGGAAGGAGGCAGTGCCAACTCATGGTGGGCTTTAAAGGATTTAATTCCACACACGAGAGGAAGACATTGAGGTTTTCAGTAGGTTACTGACATGGAAGATCCCAGAATTGTTCTAAAGAAACTGAAAATCTGTTATTCAGAGTTCTGCTGCAAAAACGTTCATAGTCATTTTTATTAAACTATGAAATCAGAAAAGGAAAGTTCCTAAAAATTAAAAAATTCCAGCTATGTGTATGGTATTAAGTAGAGTGCACATATAAGTGGGTAATTGTGTAAAGTGGCACATAGTAAACTTAAGTAGAAAATTATAGCCTCAAAAGTTATAAAGACAAGCAATGTAGACTTTACAAACTGAAATCTTAAGTCTAAGAAATGCAATATTTTCATCTGAGAAATGAAATGTGTGGCTATTTTATTTACTTCCATATTTTTGCATGTCAAAATATCAAAGTATGATTTAAATATTTTATGTAAGAATATACATTTCTATTATTTGAATCACAGGACTAAAGGAATGTTAATAAATAATTACGGCCCATGTTTGCCTCAGGGAAGGGCATAGTTGTTAATTGGATCTGAAGAGCTGTGAAACAGAAATAATTATATGCTCTTATGGTATTAAATGGTGGCTTGGAGAAGTCAATGACACCCCACTCCATTACTCTTGCCTGGAAATTCCCATGGATGGAGGAGCCTGGTAGGCTGCAGTCCATGGGGTCGTGAAGAGTCAGACACAACTGAGTGACATCATTTTCACTTTTCACTTTCATGCATTGGAGAAGGAAATGGCAACCCACTCCAGTGTTCTTGCCTGGAGAATCCCAGGGATGGGGGAGCCTGGTGGGCTGCTGTCTATGGGGTCACACAGAGTCAGACACGACTGAAGTGACTTAGCAGCAGCAGCAGAAGCAGACCATAAAGAATCTACCTGCAATGCAGGAGACCTGGGTTCAATCCTTGTTTTAGGGAGATTCCATGGAGAAGAGAATGACTACTCACTCCAGTATTCTTGCCTGGAGAATCCCATGGACAGAGCAGCCTGGTGGGCTGCAGTCCACGTGGTGGCAGAGTCAGACAGGACTGAGCAACTAACACATTCATGGTATTAAATAATCAAAGCTATTTTTTTTTTCTGTCCACAGATGAAATCTTAGTGCAAGGGCTCTGGGTTGTGATATTAATTTTGACACTGATGCAATAGATTGTGTGGTTCACAATAAACTGTGGAAATTCTGAAAGAAATGGGAATACCAGATCACCCGACCTGCCTCTTGAGAAATCTGTATGCAGGTCAGGAAGCAACAGTTATAACTGGACATGGAACAACAGACTGGTTCCAAATTGGGAAAGAAGTATGTTGTCACCCTGCTTATTTAACTTATATGCAGAGCACATCATGAGAAACTCTGGGCTGGAAGAAGCACAAGCTGTAATCAAGATTGCTGGGAGAAATATCAATAATGTCAGATATGCAGATGACACCACCCTTATGGCAGAAAGTGAAGAAGAACTAAAGAGCCTCTTGATGAAAGTGAAAGAGGAGAGTGAAAAAGTTGGCTTAAAGTTCAACATTCAGAAAACGAAGATCATGGCATCTGGTCCCATCGCTTCATGGGAAATAGATGGGGAAACAGTGGAAACAGTGGCTGACTTTATTTTTTGTGGCTCCAAAATCACTGTAGATGGTGACTGCAGCCATGAAATTAAAAGACGCTTACTCCTTGGAAGAAAAGTTATGACCAACCTAGACAGCAGACACTTTAAAAAGCAGACACATTACTTTGTCAACAATGGTCCATCTAGTTAAGGCTATGGTTTTTCCAGTAGTCATGTATGGATGTGAGAGTTGGACTACAAAGAAAGCTGAGTGCCAAAGAATTGATGCTTTTGAACTGTGGTGTTGGAGAAGACTCTTAAGAGTCCCTTGGACTGCAAGAAGATCCAATCAGTCCATTCTAAAGGAGATCAGTCCTGGATGTTCATTGGAAGGACTGATGTTGAAGCTGAAACTCCAGTACTTTGGCCATCTGATGCAAAGAACTGACTCATTTGAAAAGACCCTGATGCTGGGAAAGATTGAGGGCAGGAGGAGAAGGGGACAACAGAGGATGAGATGGCTGGATGGCATCCCTGATTCACTGGACATGAGTTGGGTAAACTCCAGGAGTTGGTGATGGACAGTGAGGCCTGGCGTGCTGGGATTCATGGGGTCGCAAAGAGTCAGACACGACTGAGCGACTGAACTGAACTGAACTTGGGGCAAGACAAATAATGGTAGAAACAGCCAGTGTTTATTGAATGTCTTTTCTGGAAACTCTGTGAGTTATGTGCTTTGTGTGTGGGTTTTCTTGCCAGAGTTCTGAACTAGATGAGCGAGAAAACAAAACTGGTCACAAGGAGAAGCCCCTTTACCGCTAATGAAGCTGTCACCAGACAATGTGGCAACAACAGGCTTCAAACACCAAACTCTGGAATTCCATGAACATCAGCATCCAGATTTGCCGCTAAATGGCAACCTAAGATGAATAGAACAGAGTAGAAGTTGAGTGTTCTGTGGGCAGCCGATCCCAGGATGCAAAAAGCAGAGAAAGGATCTGGGCTTCACTGCTCTACCTCATCTTCTTAGGTCCTAGTTGAAGGTATTTGAGAAAATCCCCTTTAGAGGCTTCCCTGGTGGCTCGGTCAATAAGGATACTGCCTGCAATGCAGGAAATCCAGGTTCTATCCCTGGATCAGGAAGCTCCTCTTGAGTAGGAAATGGCAACTCACTCCAGTATTCTTGCCTGGGAAATTCCGTGGACAGAGAAGCCTGGCAGACTATAGTCCCTGGGGTCACAAGAGTCAGATATGACTCAGAAACGAAACCATCTCTTCATTTAGATTATGGAGGGACCTCCCTGGTGGTCCAGTGGTTAAGACTTCTAGTGCAGGGGGTGTGGGTTCGATCCTTGGTTGGGGAGCTAAAATCCCGTATGTCTGGAGGCCAGAAAACCAATATGTAAAACAGGAGCAGCATTGTAATAAATTCAGTAAAGACTTCAAATGTGGTCCACATTAAAAAAAAAAAAAGCTTAAAAACTTATAAAAATGGGCAAGAACTGTTGTTCTTCATGGTAATGAATGTATTAGTTCGTTTAATTCTCACAGAAATTTTATGACATAGAAACAAAGGCACAGAGAGGTGAAGTCAGTCACCAAATATCCCGCACCCAGCACTAGGCGAAGCAGTCTTGAACTCAGGGAGTTTGGTCCTGGAGTTCTCACCCATCTTGCTTCTCCAATCATTATTTTTAGCTGAGCTTTCTTATCTGAAAAATGGTGGGATTAGGCTAGAAACATCTCTAAGAATTCCTTTCAACTTTAAAATGCTTTCATATGTTGGGTTTATTGTAAAAATATCTGGGTGTGTGAACTGTTTTAAACTCCTCAGGCAAGGGAGGATATGGAACAATATTATACACAACTTAAAATGTTATTCTGATGAAAAGTCACAGTAGGTAATTGTAAACCAATTCTCTTTTCAGTTTGGAAAACTTAACAGTTTAAAAAGGAGCAGACAGATGGAATTTTGCTAACGTGTCCAAGTAGGAAACATGACTTCACATGCATATTATATGCAAGTTTATGAATGCAGTCATAGGGTCTGGATCCAAGATAGGAAACTGTGATGAAAATCAGTGAAGTAAAATATCAAAATAAAACATTGCATGACAACCCCTAATGGGGAGCAATGCTGATACCTGTAATAAAACTTGGGAGAATTAACATGAGACATAAATGGATGAAAGGTTCTGAGTTTCCATGGTGATATTCATATGTCACAAAATGAATGTTAACTGGCAATAATTCAAGAAGCGATACATTTAACATGTCACTGTTGAGATGCCCAGGTTGTGATCACTGACAATAAATTGTGACATTTTACTTTGTGTCAAATTAACTAGACCCTTGTTTATAATTTCCTAAGAACTTGTTGAGAGGAAAGATTTAGGATTATAATCTCTGCTAAGAATGGAATATGTGATTTAGGTAACAAGCTCACCTTTGTGTATTTGACATTATCAACATATTTCCAACAAAATGGCTTCAGTTTTCTGATTTTTTTTTTTGTTTTTTTTTTTAGTCTTTCTGGAAGCAGAGAATTTCAGTTCAGTTCAGTTCAGTTCAGTCTCTCAGTCGTGTCCGACTCTTTTCAACTCCATGGACTGCAGCACACCAGGCCTCCCTGTCCATCACCAACTCCCAGAGTTTACTCAAACTCACGTCCATCGAGTCAGTGATGCCATCCAGCCATCTCATCCTCTGTCGTCCCCTTCTCCTCCTGCCTTCAATCTTTCACAGCATCATGATCTTTCCAAATGAGTCAGTTCTTTGCTTCAGGTGGCCAATGTATTGGAGTTTCAGCTTCAACATCAGTCCTCCGAATGAACACCCAGGACTGATCTCCTTTAGGATGGACTGGTTGAATGTCCTTGCAGTCCAAGGGACTCTCAAGAGTCTTCTCCAACACCACAGTTCAAAAGCATCAGTTCTTCGGCGCTCAGCTTTCTTCGTAGTCCAACTCTCACATCCATACATGACCACTGGAAAAACCATAGCCTTGACCAGACAGACCTTTGTTGGCAAAGTAACGTCTTACTCCATGTTTAAATACATTCTGGGCATTTTGAAATAATATTTTTTATTGAAGATTTTAAAAAGCCCTCAAATTAATGTTTCTAAAAACAGCTTCAAACCAATATAAGATCTAATTACACAGTTAATTGTTCTGTGTGTGTATGCTCAGTCATGTACAACTCTTTTGAGACCCCATGGACTATAGCGCACCAAGCACCTCTGTCCATGGGATTTCCCAGGCAAGAATACTGGAGTAGGGTGCCGTGCTCTCCTCCAGGGGACCTTTCCCACCCAGGGATTGAGCCCTGGTCTCCTGCATTACAGGCACATGCTTTACCGCTGTGTCATCTGGGAAGCCCAGTTAATGGTTCTGCTGCTGCTGCTGCTAAGTCGCTTCAGTCGTGTCTGACTCTGTGACCCCATAGACGGCAGCCCACCAGGCTCCCCCGTCCCTGGGATTCTCTAGGCAAGAACACTGGAGTGGGTTGCCATTTCCTTCTCCAACGCATGAAAGTGAAAAGTCAAAAGGAAGTCACTCCGTCGTGTCCGACTCTTAGCGACCCCATGGACTGCAGCCCACCAGGCTCTTCCGTCCATGGGATTTTCCAGGCAAGAGTACTGGAGTGGGGTGCCATTGCCTTCTCCAATTAATGGTTTAAATAACTTCAATTTTTATGTCAATTTAATTTAGTAGTTGGAAAATGTCAAATACCTTTATTCAATGCAATACATTTAAATTCTAGCTGATGAGCTTTTTTCTCCACCCCCCCCCAAAAAAAAAAAAACCAAACCCAAAGCAAAAAACAAAAACTAATCAGAAGAATAGCATTGCCTTTGCTAATTAAATAATGTATCTTTGAACAGTGTGACTTAAAAAAAAAGCATTTCTTTTCTTCAGGGGTTGCTTTGGTATTATATGTATAGCTATAGTTTTACTTCTCTGTTTATCTCTACTATCATCTTAAGAGTATTATCTTCCAGAATCCTTCTGGCACCTCAGAAATACTTTCCAAAGATTTCTTTTTTTTTTCTTTTTGGTTAAAAAGAGGTTTGATTTGCCCACTGGAAGTTCATGAATACTTGCTCTTTCCCATCTATGTGTGTGTTTTGAAATTATGTCTTTAAAATTATGACATGAAAGGGTATTATGATTCTTGATTTCCATAAGTAGCCTAAGCACAAGAATGACTTTTTAATGATACAGTTTAATCTATATATACATTATAAATTGCTTCTAAGAATATGCTTACTTTATTGACTAACATCTCAGGATAGAGGACATGATTTAGTCAGGAGCAGACTTGGCATATTAAAAAGAGAAATGACCAATGCCAATACTCTGGAGCAGAGAGGTTTATTAAAATAAGTAGAAAAGGGACCAGAGTCTTTTATCTTCATTGTATATTACAAAGTGTGATAAAGTATCTCAACTCATAGCATAAACTAAAACTACATTATTTGATTCCTAATAAATTTGGCTGATGGCTTGTTACAAAAGTGAACAGTAAGGACTAGATATAAATGTATAAATAAGTTGACATGTATTCAAAAAATTCTAATAATGTCCAGGGTGTAGTGGGTCAGAGATGCCAGGAGAGGAGGAGGGCTGTCTGAATAGTTAGGTCTCCTCTGTGGCTTATTTTGAGAACAGACTTGGAGCTGTTGTGAAATATTCTCTTGTGATTCCTCCACCTATAAATAGCTCGCTTTGGGTCTGATGGCTTCTAATCAGTGAATAATGATTGCCGACTGGGCCACGGTTATCAACAGCAACAACAGTAGCATTTATGGGACTTGAATCCTCATAACAAGCCAGTGAAGTAAGGATTATAATTACCTTCATTTTACCCACAAGCAAACCAACACTCAGAGAGTTTAGGCCACTTGCCAAAGACCATGAAACAAGGCAAATATCACTGATATTTATTGTGCTCCTGCTATGTTCTAGGCACTGTTGCTGGTCTCGAGGACAAAATGGAACAAAAGGCAGCCTGTGTTCTCAATCCCTGTATAGTCTCCTGGGGGAAACAGAAGAATTCTTAGGCAACAACGGTGTACAGAGCTAAGCGTGAATACAAGAAGTGTTGCACTGAGGTGCCATGAGATACAGAATACATTCCCAGGGGGCTGGGGGAGACTTCTGCAGGCAGAAAGTAACAGAACAAGGTAAAAGAGCGCTCTTTCTTGTTACAGTTGTTGTTAGGTTTCTGAGTCGTCATGTCCAACTCTTTGTGACCCCATGGACTGCAGGACGCCAGGCCTCCCCGTCCCTCACTATCTCCTGGAATTTGCCCAAGTTCATGTCCATTGAATCAGTGATGCTATCCAGCCATCTCATCGTTTGCCACCCTCTTCTCCTTTTGTCTTCAATCTTTCTCAGCATCAGGATCTTTTCCACTGGAGGAGGGAATGGCAAACCACTCCAGTACTCTTGCTTCAAGAACTCCTCTTTCTTGAGTACCTTGCTTGTAAAAATACATTGTGTTCATCTTAGTCTTCCGGCTCTGTGAGTCTTTAGTTCTATGCAACTGTATTAGAGCTGACCATGATATAACCTGGGAAACTCCTCTCTCTGCAAATGTACCGCCAGCTCCCACCTTACATTTACTTTCAGGGCTGTGTTTAGAAGGGTACTTATCTATTGTGCCAAAGAAAATATATACTTGAGAAAAACACCGAATAGTTTGATAGATGTGTGGAATCCGAAGCCAGTTGTTTATAAGATCAAGTTGTTGTTGCTCAGTTGCTAAGTCATGTCTAACTCTGTGATCCCATGGATTGTACTATGCCAGGCTCCCCTATCCTCTGCTATCTCCCAGAGTTTGCTCAAATTCTGTGCATTGAATCGGTGATGCCATCAAACCAACTCATCCTCTGCTGCCCTGTTCTCCTTTTGCCTTCAATCTTTCCCAGCATCAGGGTCTTTTCCAACATGTCTGTTCTCTTGACATCAGGTGGTCAAAGTATTGGAGCTTCAGCTTCAGCATCGATCCTTTCAATGAAGATTCAGGGTTGATTTCCTTTAGGATTGACTGGTTTGATCTCCTTGTAGTCCAAGGGACTCTAAAGAGTCTTTTCCAACACCACAGTCGGAAAGCATCAGTTCTTTGGCGCTCAACCTTTTTTACAGTCCAACTCTCACATCTGTACATGACTACTGGAAAAACCATAGCTTTGACTATCTGGACCTTTGTCAGCAAAGTGACATCTCTGCTTTTTAATGCACTGTCTAGGCTTATAACTTTTCTTCCAAGGAGCAAGCTTCGTTTTATTTCATGGCCACAGGCACTGTCTGCAGTGATTTTGAAGCCCAAGAAAATAAATCTGTAACTATTTCCACTTTTTCTCTCTTCTATTTGCCATGAAGTGATGGGACCAGGTTACTATTTATAAGGTCTCAATTTTAATATAAGATATTTTAGCTACTGAAAAGTGTCTTGTTATTTAGAAGTGTTTTGATATTTAGAAGGTCAGCCTGACATATACTTTCTTGTCACATGGAATGATCACATGAATTTATAGCATTCACAGAGCAGTTTGTAGATCTGACTGGATTTATGAATGCAATGTGTCGCTTTTTTGATCAAATCACTGAAGCTCTAACAGAGAGAGAAAAAAAGAGGTTATTGTCTTTCTAGCATCTCTTTTCCAAGAACTGCCCCTCCCTCTAAAGTGGTTGCTATGGGGGCCACCATATTTATAAATGTGACCACTGATAGGTTTAGGGTGGGAAGAAGAGTCAAGTTGGGCTAATCATACTATCCTACTATTTGGCCTCACGGATTAGGCTTAATTGTTCATGGTGGTTTACTCGCTAAGCCGTGACCAACTCTTATCAGCCCATGGACTGTATTCTGCCAGGCTCCTCTGTCTGTGGGATTTCTCAGACAAGAATACTGGAGTAGGTGCCATTTCCTTCTTCAGGGGATCTTCCCCACCCCAGGAATTCACTGACAGTTTACCTACTTTTCTAGAAGAGGAAATGGGTACACGCTAAGTGTAAAAAGCATACCTAGAGTGAGAACCTGGGTATTTCTATACCAGACTAGAGTTTTTGCCCTACATTACACTGCAACCTCAAAATAAAAGTCATCATCTTCTTTAAAAGTGTTTTTCTGGGCATAGTTTGATTAGCAAAAGCAATAATTACATTTTGGTTCGACAATTGAAAAGTTTTAACAAATTCATTTCAAAACTTATTTCCAATAGTGAATTTGAGAATACTTTAAAAATTAACATTTTGTGTGGTTTTTAATTTAAAGAGCTCATGCCTGCTCAGTTGTGTTTGATTCTTCTATGACCCCCATGGACTGTATCCCACCAGGCTCCTCTATCCATGAGATTTCCCGGGCAAGAACACTGGAGTGGGTTGCCATTTCCTTCTCCAGGATATCTTCCCAACCCAGGGATTGAACTCACGTCTCCTGTGTCGCCTGCATTTGTAGTCGGATTCTTTACCACTGACCAACCTGGGAAGCCCTCTAAGAGGGACTCATCTAATAAAATTTTTGCTTAAGATAAAACTCTGTTTCAAGATTTCTTGGCTGGGTATCGTTTCCTAAATGCCATACATTATACACTTAAAATTCACATATTAGGTTGGCCAAAAAATTTGTTTGGGTTTTTCTTAACATCTTATGGAAAAGCCCAAATGAAAATTTTGACCAACCCAATACTTTGAAGGAACAAGTCAAATAATATTGACACAAATGTTAAGTCTGTCTAGATATATATATCCTTTTAAAAGTCTAATAAGATCAAATCAGTAAAACAGACATATGTTTTCCTATTTGGTCTGAGTATGTACATGTGTGTTTTTTCTGGCCATGCAGATGTAGCTAAACAAACTCTTTCAATTAGTGAAATGAGTTCCTTAATTTATAAAGCAAATTCAATTAGACTGATATTATGTAGAGGATCCATTTGAGTTTGACCTAAATTTTTGGAACCTGAAACAGCAAACCATTATATAGAAAATATCATTAAGTCCCTAGCTCTAGCAGTCATGGTTCCAGCCATTTCTAATTTTATTTGCTGTGGTTACCTGTCTCAGTCTGAGCTCTTATGGAGGAACCAAAATTCACAATGCATTATTGCCAACATCTTTGATTCTCTCTTTTATTTCCCCTTTGCAAATGATGATGATGATTAGTGCTTAGTGATTTGGAAGGCTGTTTTTTATGACTCAGCCTCTGAAGGGCTATAATTTCCCATAAAATTGCTGTCCACACTTGGACCACAAAGCAACTCCTCCCTTTATAACCATGAAAATTTTGTTAAAGCTGGATCTTACTTGAGAGTCCTTACTTTAAAAGTTTTAGGGCTTCTTGGTAAGTGAATAGAAAAATTTATCTGCAAGTGAATTTTTATTTCATTTAGTTCCCCAAAAATTGAGGAGCTCATCAGGGATTTAGAACAATTTCATCACCAGTGCATCAGCAACTTTCTTGTTCATGGTGGGAAATCAGGTAAGTGACAAAACAGGCTCAACATATGGCATACAAAACTGCTCCTGGTGTTCCTGGGTCAGGGTACCTCCCATGGCACCACTGCTATCCACACCTGTTCCTCCCAAAGGCCCTATGGCTGCCACAGTTGAGCCCCAGGATGGTGGTAGTACTGGATATGTGGAACTCTCAATCCCCAAAGCTTTGCTGTGTTCCAGCTTTCACACTCTGTTCAGAATGCTTCGTTTCCTCTGAAAGCCAGGTTTTTTAGTAAATTAGTTAGGAAATAACTGAGAAGATGAAATCTTTCTCAGGAGGCTTCTCAGTCCCTCATGTAAAAGAGAAGACTATTTCTTGGGTTAATAATTTTGACTCAAGGACTTCCCTGGTGGTCCAGTGGTTAAGAGTTCACCTTCCAGTGTAGGGGGACATGGGTTTGATCTCTGGTCTGGGATTTAAGATCCCACATGCTGAGGGTCAACTATGCCCATGAGCCACAATGAAAGATCCCACATGACTCATCGAACATCTCACATGCCACCACTAAGACCTGAAGCAGCCAAATAAATAAATACTTTTTAGAAACTTTAATATTGATGACAAAATAACCAATGACCACTATATTAAAACAGGGAGTTATGTGACATTTATATTGAATCAATAACTATGAATTCCTATTGGGTCAATTCCATCGATCTTTCTGTTCTTTGTTTATTTGACTAAAAATTGGCTTTCACTCGGTCGTGTTTTCGTATTTGCAAGTTGTAAGTTTATATAAGCATTCATTCAACCATTTTTTCAACATATATTCACTGATACTTAATCTGTGCTAGGTACTATTACTCAGTGAGATTCAAACCTCTATCCTTGCCCAAATGTATTTAATATTGATCTATATAAAGAATTGGTCTCTTGCCATGAATGGTAAATATAGTTTTAAAAATGCCACCAAGCCCTAGTCCTGACTGAGATATTTTTCAAGGTTAGGCAAGCTGCTTGATCTTTCCCCCTGTATTTTGGAAATGCTATAGAAAAGGTTGCCTTAGACAAGGCCAGAGGAACTCTTGACCTGGGTTCACCCTTTAGAGGATCCCGTACATTGTAAACACCACTCAGTTCCAAGGAAATGCTTTCCCACTTTTCTTGCCCTGTATCCACGAAACAAAAGCCTCCAGTGTCCCAAAGCCATGAAGGCTTATGGATTTTGTCACTGCTAATGTCAGAGACAGACACTGCTTTGGAAGTGTGGGAAAAAATACTGAGGTGGAGCAAAAGAAATGAATGTGCAAATCCTTTCTATCAGATAACATGAATACAGCATTGTCTTGAGCCATAAAGTATTTGTTTCCCAGGAGTGCTGAGTGTCTATATTTCTTTCCTTGTTGCTAAGGATTGAACTGTGTTCTTCCAGATTCATATGTTGAAACCCTACTCTCCAACATGACAGTATTTGGAGATGAGGCCTTTAAGGAGGACACCAAGGTTAAATAAGGTCATGTTGGCGAGCCATGGTCCAACAGGACTAGTGTCTTTATAAGAAGGGATACCCAGTGTTCTCTCTCTCTAGCTGTCCCTAACCACCAGTTGCATGGGCTCAGGGTAAAGACCATGTGAGGACTGCGGCAGGAAGACAAGCATTCTATGATCTCACGTATACTGGAGTCTAAAATGTCAAACTCATAGAACCAGATGGGGTCCCCTCATGGTTCAGTCAGTAAAGAAACTGCCTGCAATGCAGGAGACCTGGGTTTAATCCCTAGGTCAGGAAGATCTTCTGGAGAAGAAAATGGCAACCCAGTCCAGTATTCTTTCTGGGAAATTCTATGGACAACAGAGCCTGGTGGGCTACATTCTATGAGATCGCAAAGTCGGAATAACTTAATGACTAAGCCACCACATAGAACCGGATGAGTTGCCAGGGGCTGGGGGTTGGTGGGGTGAGAAAAACAGCAAGATATTGGTCCAAGGGAACAAAGTTTTAGTTATAACTTCTGAGGAGCTGATGTACAGCCTGGTGATTATAATTAATAATACCATATATTTTTTTGAAATTTGCTAAGATACTACATGTCAAGCATGCTCATCAAATAAGTAAATAAATAAGGAGACTATGTAGGGTGATGGCTGTGGCAGTTACCTTGGCTGTGATAATCATTTCACAATGTAAACATATATCAATCTGCCTCATTGTACCCTTTAACATATACAATTTTATTTATCTATTACAACCCAATAAAACTAGGGGGAAAAAGAATCAGTGTCATGCTTCGTATGTTTCATCTAGGCTTACATATATGCACATATTTTTTAAGCAGCAGAAGTTAATTAACATTGCAAAATGATACTCAGACACCATGTTGTGTCTGAGTACATGGTGTACTTGGTGTTCACACCAAGTGTGTACCATTGTTGTGTACACTTCACCAGTCTATGACCATCTCCAGATCCAGAAGTTAGAACACGCACATATTAACCAGCTCGGCCTGCCATAACAAAACACAGTCTGGGGGTCTTAAACTGTAGAAATCTATTTCTTACAGTTCTGGAGGCTAGAAGTTCCAGATCAACATCCAGCAGGTTTGGTTTCTGGAGAGGAGTTTTCCCAGCTGTGGATAAATGCCTTCTTATTTTTTTCCCCTTTTTTCCCTAGCTTTATTGAGGTATGACTCTTAAATAAAAATTGTATGTATTTAAGCTGTACAATGTGATTTTCAAAAAGCATACAACATTATGATTGGATACATATGAAAGAAAGTGAAAGTGTTAGTCATTCAGTTGTGTCTGACTCTGCAACCCCATGGATTGTAGCCCACCTTGCTCCTCTGTCTGTGGGATTCTCCAGGCAAGAACACTGGAGCGGGTTGCTATTTCCTTCCCCAGGGGAGCTTCCCAACCAAAGATCGAACCCAGTCTCCTCCTGCATTGTAGGCGATTCCTTACTCTCTGGGCAACCAGGGAACCCCTGGCCTCTGAACCTTTGCAAGTGCTGTTTCCTCTGTCTGAGCATCTTCCCAATCATTAACCCATCCCCTCCCTGAGTTTGTCCTCACCATCCTTCAGGTATCAGGTTCAAGGCCACTCCCCACACCCACCCCCTCTAAAGTACGTTAGATCACCCTGGTGTCTGTCCCCATAGCATCCTGTCCCTCCCCTGACGCCCACTCTCTTCACGTTCCCATAGCAGAGTGTAGGTGCTCAAACCATGTTTTCAAATAAATACTTTTGGGTTAACATCCACTTAGAACAAACAATAAGATGATACAACAATAGAGAATAGGTTATCTCTGCAGAAATGTCATTGTCCTACGCACACATACCATATATTTGAAGTCTGTTGCTAGAAACTTCAAAGGCCTCTGGTGATGCAGAAAAATGTTTTCATCACCTAATGGACTCATTTGCTAGACTGAAATTAACAGATATTGATAAATCATATTATAGCAATCCAAATCAGTTATTGTTTTATAAATTGAGGTTCTGCCTGTATGATGCAATATGGAAATACAATGTAGGGATACAGTTACTCTCCAGAAGGGACAGGGGGTCATTTTTTTTTTTTTTTCACAAGTAAGATTTTCTGGCTTTCACATTATTTACTAACATTCTGTGAGTTGCAGAAAACAACATAGGTGATACATTTCCTTGGAAAAAATGGAAGAGGTAACAAGCTTTATCAGAACGAAAGAATGTGCTCAAGGACTTTCAGTCCAGAAATGTCAACTTTCTCCTGCTGCTTCCTATTAATAGAATTAAAAGGCAAACTTTAGAGCATTTCCCCCCTATTATATATTGACTGAATCTGTGAAGAGCTATGAAATGCTAACCAAAAGGACAACCCAAAATAAACTTAATAAGAAGCACAGACTCTACAAGGAAAGCCCTTTGTAATGTTTTCCAGGGCATGGCCCCTTTTGAACATTACATTCAGGAAAGTATTATACGAAGGAAACGTCACTTTATGAGGTTTCAGATGAAGCCTTTTCTATTTTAATGAATGTCACATAGAAGGAAATGTTCAATATAACACAGTTTCACTGAACTGTATTTTTGGAATAAACTGCAGTTACTCTGGATTTTCAGCTTTAATCTTGAGAGAAATACATTTCTAAACATCTCTAGCCAGGCCTTCAAAGTTTATTCCCTTCCCAGTGTGGATTTTAACTCCCAAGGTTCAGCCAAACTCACATTTGTGATATTCTTCAGGTTAATGAAAGGCAAACAAATTGACAAAACACTGTATCAAATGAGTGGTAAGGACATTTCCATTCAATTATTCTTAAGCCCTGAAAAACAGGGTGTGTGTGACTTTGCTCCGTTTTAAATTACCTCAGCATTTAAAAACCACCTGGATGGGTTCAAGAAGTAATGTGAGGCTGAGAAAAATATGAATTAATGAAGAACACATTTTGTTGATAGGCCTATAAATAAATTGTTTCTGTAGTTGGCACCCAGAGATTGAATAATGCTAAGGCAAGCAGACACAGATTGCTGAAGTCTTTTTATGTAAGATGCGGTTAGTTCCTGCTTCCTTTGCTATGCTAATGAATGCCAGGGAAAGTGTAAGCTGTATTTTAACTTTTTGTTTACATC
The DNA here is from genome assembly GCF_014754425.2 of Oryx dammah. Lineage (NCBI taxonomy): Eukaryota > Metazoa > Chordata > Mammalia > Artiodactyla > Bovidae > Oryx > Oryx dammah. Next base: position 5,925,091 of record NW_024070185.1, read on the forward strand.
GGTGGACACATGCTGAGAAAGTTCCCATGGAATTCCGCTTACCACATGTACTTAAAAGGTCCAAGCTCATGGAATTAATCACATTTTAAAAAATGATTTGGCTTCCCACATTCAAGATAATAGTCCTTTGTTATTTTTAACAACTCTGGCGTATAAGATATGGAATAACTGCTCAAGTATAACAGCATAGCCTTCGTTACAATAAATCGTTAAAGTTAATAGGTCTGGATGGTGACAGAGGGCTGATTCTCTTAGATGGTCAGACGTTTAATCTCCCTAGAAGCATGGAGGAAAAATCCACAAGCAAAGTTCTTTGGATTTTCTACAGAGGTGGGTTGTTTCAAAACCAAAGCATCTTTTTCAGTCAAGAAGGCAAGAAGGCATGCTTGATCAGTCCTGTCCGACTCTTTGTGACCCTATGGACTATAGTCCGCCAGGCTCCTCTGTCCATGGGATTTTCCAGGCAAGAATAATGGAGCGGGTTGCCATTTCCTCCTGCCATGGATCTTCCTGACCCAGAGATCAAAGCTACATCTGCTGTGTCTCCTGCATTGCAGGCTGACTGTTCACCACTGAGCCATTGGGGAAAGCCCTGACGGTAACAAAATAGAAAAGAAATAGTGAGATCTTTGAGGGTGGAGAAGTCACCCTATGTTCTAGGGACAGCAGGAGAAGGCATGTCACTTCCTCTGTCGTCAACACACTTCTGCCTTGGATCTTGTCCAAGTTCCTTATAATAAGCCATGAAGATGAGGCCGGTGGGGCCACCCCAAGCCTGAGAGCTGAGGGGACTGTTGGAGGCCAACACACCACATATCTAGATATTTAAGTTTGAGAGCAAGCAAACAAGTTGTTACATAAAATATGTAATCTGTTCTATTCTCCTACTTAAAGAAGTATCTCTAAAAAAAAAATTAATGGGTTATACGTTGACTTTAAAAAATGCACAACATGGGAATTTTGAGTTAAGTTTTATTTGGGGCAAATAAGGACTTCAGCCCTAGGAGACAGCACCTCAGATAGCTCTGAGAAACTGTTCCAAAGAGGTAGGGGAGAGGTCAGTATATATATGATTTTGGTGAAGGGGGAATACATGCAATCAAGCACATATTTTTCTAGAAGGTTTCTACTAGTTTCATGAAGCTTTTGCTAATCACAAGGAATAGTCGTCACCGTGAAGGATTTTAGTGCTTTTCTTGATATGGGGAGTTACAAGAATTGGGCTCATAAAATTGGCTTCTGAAAATATCTATCTGAATACCTGTCTTGCCAATTTTTCCCTGAGCACAAGTGCTTCATTTCTGCTCTCCATCCTGAACTCCTTTCAGGGGGTGTTGAAGTTCAGCAGTTGCAACAGCACATTGTTTAATCCTTGTAGAGGTAGATGACAAGTACCCATGGCAAGTGCCAATTTGTAGTTGACGTATAATTGATTTACAATGTTGTGTTAATTTCAAGTGTACAGTATACGTGAAATCTAAAAACATGGCACAAATGAACATATTTACAACACAGAAACAGAGTCACAGATGTAGAAAACCAATATTTCTTCTTAATAATAAAAACAAAAAATACATGTGAAACTATGGTTTGTAATAAGACTGAAAGTGGGTAAAATGTCAAAAAAACCTGAATTTAACTTTTACTCTCCAGATCTGGGTGTTCGGTTGGTGAGCCAGCACTTTTTAGGTGAGTAATAAAACACAAGTATATCATCATTTATTTTTTAAATTACACATTTATCTCATAAAATTTCTGCAAATTCTCTTGTTATATTGTTATGGTCATTGTTTCCATGTGGATGGCATCTGTTGGCAGCCAGATCAGCTGATGTTTCTTGAGTCCTTGTGGTTCTTAAATAGTTTTTTATTCATTAATATTTGTTCTGTGACAGTAGCAACTAGAATTTTTCATCAAAATGTAATGCAATACATAGATTCAGAAGTGACTATGAAAATTAATAAATCATGTTCAAACATTATAATAAGGATATTGATAATAATTATTATCACAAAAGCATGTCAAAGTAGTGTAGTTATAAATGTCCATCCCTCCTATGGATTTTCAAAGTATCTTAAACTAATATCAAGAGTCATAGGGCATCTCTTAGACTGTTCTCTTTAGAATCTTCAATGCTGGGATATTATCCAAAAAAGTGAAAATGGCAGCATGTGACTCAGTTTGTTCCAGTCTCTGTTCAACTGAGATCATAACTTGCTTTCTAATGGCTAGAAAATAATTTTTATAAAAAGTTGTTTTGGAAGCATTTGGGTATGCATCTTTTTGTTCATAGTCAGGAAATATTTTCTTATTGGAATTTCCTTCTCTTTTAATGAAATATCACATTTGTTGCATACTTAACATCAGTTGCTTACAATTTGAAAAAATCATTTTCTCCACTTTTTAAAAAAGTTTCAAAGTTCTTTTAAAAATGATGTAGCAAACATCTTTCTTGCATTGTTGGTCATTATATCTTGCTAACATTATTAACACACAAAATAAAATTTGTAATAAATTTTCCACTGAAAGTCCCAATTTGATTTTTATTTGAGGAGCTTTTCAACATAATTTTTTGAAATCCAGTTAAACTGAGTAACATTTGCTTTTTTTTATGGGTATTCTTCTCTGACTTTCTTGTGCAATGATCTAATTTGAATCCTCCATCCAAAAGAGAAATCATATTTTTCATTTTTTATTCATATGACAGGCTTAGCCATTCTGTTAACAAATTTGGAAATCATTTCTGCTAAATTCAAAAATTTTCCATGTTTTCATGGTTTGTAGAAATGTTAGGGAGCAGTGATACAATGGGTACAAACTCTCAGCTATAAAATAAATAAAGTCTGAGGATCCACAGTATAACATGGAACTATAGTTGATAACACTATATTGCATAGCTGAAATTTGTTAACAGAAGAGAATTTAGATGTTTTAAAATATGTATATGTGTAAATATGTGAGTTGATGGATGTGTTAATTAACTAGATGGGAGGAATTCCTTCACAATATATACATATATCAAATTATCATGAGGTAGATTTTAAATATGACACCACCCTTATGGCAGAAAGTGAAGAGGAACTAAAAAGCCTCTTGATGAAAGTGAAAGAGGAGAGTGAAAAAGTTGGCTTACAGCTCAACATTCAGAAAATAAAAATCATGGCATCTGGTCCCATCACTTCATGGGAAACAGATGGGGAAACAGTGGAAACTGTCAGACTTTATTTTTTTGGGCTCCAAAATCACTGCAGATGGTGATTGCAGCCATGAAATTAAAAGACGCTTACTCCTTGGAAGGAAAGTTATGACCAACCTAGATAAGATATTCAAAAGCAGAGACATTACTTTGCCAACAAAGGTCTGTCTAGTCAAAGCTATAGTTTTTCCAGTGATCATGTATGGATGTGAGAGTTGGACTGTGAAGAAAGCTGAGCGCAGAAGAATTGCTGCTTTTGAACTGTGGTGTTGGAGAAGACTCTTGAGAGTCCCTTGGACTGCAAGGAGATCCAACCAGTCTATCCTAAAGGAGATCAGTCCTGGGTGTTCATTGGAAGGACTGATGTTGAAGCTGAAACTCCAATACTTTGGCCACCTGATGCGAAGTGTTGACTCATTGGAAAAGATTCCGATGTTGGGAAGGATTGGGGGCAGGAGGAGAAGGGGACAATGAAGGATGAGATGGCTGGATGGCATCACGGACTCAATGCACATGAGTTTGGGTAAACTCTGGGAGTTGGTGATGGACAGGGAGGCCTGGTGTGCTGCAATTCATGGGGTCGCAAAGAGTTGGACACGACTGAGCGACTGAACTGAACTGAGACTTTAAATAATCTCACAGTTTTGTCAACTACACCTCCATAAAGCTGAAAGAAGAGTTGCAGTAAGCATCCTTGTGCTTATATTAGACCCATGATAGCATCTTTTAGTATTCTTTTAAGAATATTATAACAATGCTGTGTATTCCATTCTGTATTTACTTATTTGTTGAAAAATATCTGCTGTTTGTCATTTATTCTTGTTTTTCAGTTTAGTATTTGCCAAGTTTATGTGCATATAACATTTCGTGTTCTTTTTGGAAATAGTTGTACGTGTTTATCTTTGACTGCACGAGGTCTTCACTGTTGCACAGTCTTTTCTCTAGTTGCAGAGAGTGGGGGCTACTCTCTAGTTGTGGTGTGCAGCCTTCTCATTGCAGTTGCTGCTCTTGTTGTGGAGACAGGCTCTACACACACTTCAGTAGCTGCGGCTCCCAGGCTCTGGAGCACAGGCTCCATAGTTGTGGTTCACAGGCTTAGTGGCTCCATGGCATGTGGGATCTTCCCGGACCAGGGATCGAACCTGTGTCTTCTGCTTGATAGGTGGATTCTTTACCACTGGACCACCAGGGAAGTCCTGACATTCATGTTCTTTTAATGAAGAATGTACGTCCAGTCACGAGTATCTTCATTGGCCAAAACCAATTACAAACGTTGGTTAAGAAACACAGAACAGTAGTAACTCAGTTCAGTTCAGTTCAGTTGCTCAGTCGTGTCCGACTCTTTGTGACCCCATGAATCGCAGCACGCCAGGCCTCTCTGTCCATCACCAGCTCCTGGAGTTCACTCAGACTCACGTCCATCGAGTCCGTGATGCCATCCAGCCATCTCATCCTCTGTCGTCCCCTTCTCCTCCTGCCCCCAATACCTCCCAGCATCAGAGTCTTTTCCAGTGAGTCAACTCTTCACATGAGGTGGCCAAAGTACTGGAGCTTCAGCTTTAGCATCATTCCTTCCAAAGAAATCCCAGGGTTGATCTCCTTCAGAATGGACTGGTTGGATCTCCTTGCAGTCCAAGGGACTCTGAAGAGTCTTCTCCAACACCACAGTTCAAAACCTTGATACTTAGAATTTAGAATATCACAGCTTTTTTCCCAGTGTGAAAGAATTTGGGTTCAGAGTGAAATATATGGAGCACAGAGGATTTATGGAGTAGTGAAGCTACTCTGTGTGATACAGTAATGATGATACATGTCATTACACATTCGTCCAAACCTACAGAACGTGTGATACCAAGCATGAACCCTGACGTCAGCTCTGGACTTGTAGCCATAATGATGTGTCAGTGTAGGTTTATCCATTAGAACAAGCTTAGCACTTAGATGGGGGCATTGATGGGGGAGGCTGTGTATGTTCACAATATAAAATCTCTGTACTTCTGCTGTGAACCTAGAACTGCTCTTAAAAAATAAAAAAAAACAGCCTATAAAAAAATGAAGTATAAATTTTCTTCCACATTTATCCAATGGAAAACTGTAATCACTGATTTGAATCAGATTGTGCTTTGCTAGAAACGTTCTCATTTGTGTCGGGCTATGACAGTCATTTTCCAGAATCATCATCCAATAAACAGAGTTGAGTTCCAGAGGTTTTGACTTTTCTTACCCAATATGTAGATTTTATGAATGTAGTTTTCTTCAACTTCTAACAAGCATGCCAGAGTTAGATTTGCTGCTTCTGAATCATGAATTTGATAGGAATAATTTTCTCTTTCATTTTCATTGTTTGAATCAGTGGTTACAGCTTTGTTTGTTGAGAATCTGACACAGCAGCCATTGTAGTTGACCAATTCCAGTTGTGGACTTGATGAGAAAAATTTCCTTGTGTATTGTCATCACATCCTATTTAAATCAAGAATTTCCTGCTTGCAGATTTTATGTGGGCCATACTGTACATAAGTCTGCTCACTTTCCTGGCTTCCAGTTATTTAAATTTGAAACACTAATTTGAAAATTTTCTCTGTTATTGCTTTTTAGCTTTTATCCGGTTTTAAGATCTACCTTTGTATTATATTTTTTTTCTTTAATTATTTATTTATTTGTTTATTTTTGGCTGTGCTTGGTCTTTGCTGCAGTGCGGGCTACTCTCTAGCTGTGGTGTGCCGCTTCTCATTGCAATGGCTTCTCCTGTTGTGGAGCAGAGTCTAGTTGTATGGGCTTCAGTCATTGCACCAAGTGGGCTCCGCGGTTGCGGTGCACAGAGTAAGTCGCTCAGAGTCATGTGGAATCTTCCTGGACCTGGGATCGAACTGGTATCTCCTGCATTGGCAAGCAGATTATTTTCCATGGAGCCACCCAGAAAGCCCCTGTATTTTATATGTTTATCATGATTCAAATTGTATACATTCTTAGTGATCTAAAGTAAGCATCAGCATGCTTTATCTTTAAGAGGCTGGATAGTAATTCTTTTTGGCTTTGTGGTCACACAGTATCTGTAGCAAATTACTCAAATCTGAAGTTGTAGCATGAAAAGCACCATAAACAACACACATAAACATAGAAGCATGGAGGTAGCACAGCAAAACTTTATATAAAACAAAGACAGATCAGATTGGTCTCACAGATGGCAGCTTCGATGGCAGTGCTGTGGTGTCCACAGCGGGGGAGTAATTTTGGGCAGTGGCATAGAAGATGGTGTGACAGAAAAGGCTGGTAAGGGTTGCAGGAGGTGGCTGCAGCTCCTGGCCCAGCAAGGAGAGGCCCTGTGATCTCACCCATGGTGACCTCCATGCCTTCCTCTCAGGAAGCTTGCTGGGAGCTTCTGCTGCAGGACAGAAGAGGGAACTGATAACAAGGGCAAACAGACAATGTCTGTGGAGGCTTTTCACAAGCCATGCTTCAACAGGCATGAATACTCACTCCCTGCACCAAGTCTTGGAATAATAATACTGTTATTATCACCCAGGTTTCTCAAGTGGCTCAGTGGTAAAGAATCCATCTGCCTGCAATGTTCAGTTCAGTCCAGTTCAGTCGCTCAGTCATGTCCAACTCTTTGCGACCCCATGGACTGCAGCACCCAAGGCTTCCCTGTCCATCACCACCTCCTGGAGTTTGCTCAGACTCATGTGCATTGAGTCAGTGATGCCATCCAACCATCTTATCCTCTGTCATCCCCTTCTCCTTCTGCCCTCAATCTTTCCCAACATCAGGAACTTCTCCAAGGAGTCAGTCATTCGCATCAGGTGGCCAAAGTATTGGAGCTTCAGCTTCAGCATCAGTCCTTCCAATGAATATTCAGGACTTATTTCCTTTAGGATTAACTGGTTTGATCTCCTTGCTGTCCAAGGGACTCGAAAGAGTCTTCTCCAGCACCACAGTTCAAAAGCATAAATTCTTTGGTGTTAAATTTTCTTTATATTCTGCCTCTCATATCCATACATGACTACTGGAATAACCATAGCTTTGACTATATGGACCTTTGTCGGCAAAGTGATGTCTCTGCTTTCTAATATGCTGTCTAGGTTTGTCATAGCTTTCCTTCCAAGGAGTAAGCGTCTTTTAATTTCAAGGCTGCAGTCACCATCTGCCGTGATTTTGGAGCCCAAGAAAATAAAGTCTGTCACTGTTTCCATTGCACTGTAGGAGACACTGATTCGATCCCTGGATCAGGAAGATCCCCTGGAGGAGGAAATGGCAACCCATTCCAGTATAGTCTTGGATATCCCATGGACAGAGAAGCCTGGTGTGCTACAGTCTTTGGGACTGTAAAAGAGTAGGACATGACTTAGCAACTAAACATTATCATCAAATCCCAAATAGTGGAAACCAAGGCAGAAAGATGTAAGTAACTCATTCAAAGTCGCAAAGTGAATAGACGGCAGAGCTGGGATTTGAACATCTAAGCACCCAGTGTCTTTAAACAAAAGGTCACTTTGGGAATAGCACCCTTTGTATCGTTGGCTAAAGGGATGAGGGTAAGAAAAATGACCCAAGATCACATTTAGATTGGACTATTATGTCTGGTCATTGAGCATACATTTATGGTATAAAGCTAAGAATTTTATTGTTTCAAGAAAGAAGAATGAAGAAGGAGCCTCCTTTGTAAAAACCCATGCTTCTCCTTTTATCTCAGAATGCATTCCAAGTAGTTTTGGATTTAGGGTTGACTTTGCCAATGGGATTCGTGTGCAAGGTCTGATTTGATGGTCTTCTTGCTCCCAAAGGTTTCTACCACTACCTGACAGTGCCTGAAATTCCAATATTAGATACTCATTTCTTTGTATGTTGAGGACTTTTAATTTTGTATAGGCAGAAGGCATGTGTGCTCAGTCGTGTCTGACTCTTTGCAACACCATGAACTGTGTAGCCTGCCAGACTCCTCTGTCTGTGGAATTTTCCAGGCAAGGATACTGGAGTGGGTTGCCATGCTCTTCTCCAGGCATCGAACCTGAGTTTCCTGTGTTTCCCGTGTTGCCAGTGGATTCTTTACCGCTGAGCTATCAGGGAAGCCCTATTTTGCAGGATGCTCTTCCCCGGTGGCTCAGATGGTAAAGAATCCACCTACAATGCAGGAGACCTGGATTCAATCCCTGGGTTGGGAAGATCCCCTGAGAAGAGCATGGCAACCCACTCCGGAATTCTTGCCTGGTGAATCCCCAGGGACAGAGGAGCTTTGGGGGCTACAGTCCATGGAGTCGCAAAGAGTTGCACACTCCTAAAGTATGCAGGTCCCTTTTGAAAGATACACTTAAATCCCCTGAAGAGATGGCAAACACCTGTATCCTGAAATTGTTTGCAGAGTAGGGAAGGTTCGGGAGACCAGGAAACAGAAGAGGAGACAAATACAGAAAGTGGTTTCCCTGAGAGCGTGTCAGTGAACAATTACAAGTCCTTGAATTTATATGTAGTTGCCTGATGGTGCATTTCTTGCAGAACTGTGATCAGTAAAGCAGACGAGCTTTAGTGGATGGGTTCTTTTATTCCAAATGGTTTGCTTTTTAGAATGTTGACTGGCTATTTCAAGAAAAGTTAACTATTTAAACACATGCTGTGTGGCCCTTGTTCAGATGGCTGAAGTGGACACGCAGACGGCTAAACACCTGGGGAGGGACAAGAAGTGCAGAGATGATGATCATTCTCCGTCCGCCTCTGGGGACAAGTTGGGACCTTGTAAGGTGCCAAACCTGGCTGAGGCCTTTGATGTGGAGACTGTGGTTTGGGGGCTTTGCAGACTCCTGGGGGTTCTGCCCTTGAGGGCTGATGAGGTTAGTGCTTCTATCCAGGGCCTCCTAACAGAAAAGCTCGGGACTGGGTTTTCCGTCCTTAGTGTGCATCAGAGTCACCTGAAAGTCTTGTTGGAACCCAGCTTCTGGGTTCCATCCCAGCGTCTGATCCAGTAGGTTTGGGGTATATCTCAAGAATCTACATTTCTTTGTTCTCTTTTTTTGGCTTTGCCATGTGGTTTGCAGGAGCATAGTTCCCTGACCAGGGACCGAAACTGCGCCCTTGGCAGTTAGAGTCCTAACCTTTGGACTGCCAGGGAATTCCTGAGAATCTGCCTTTCTCAGATATGCCAAGGTGATGCTGACATTGCTGGTGGGGAACCATGTTTGGGGTACTATTATTATAGAACATGAGTTTTCTAACAGGATTTGATTAAATAAAACAAATTTATAAATATATTTATTTATAAATTCCCATTTTCTTTAAATAAATTTCTAGAATCCATCTTTTCAAATGTATATCCCACTGTCTTTAGGAATAGGGTCCAAAACAGGTTCCTTCCCACTCACAGATTTAAGATGTGCAGTTTCGAAAATATGAGGGCAGCCCAAATAAACTAATTCTTAATTTTGCCGAAACATGAAATTCAGTTTCATATTCGATGGCCTCTGTGTGTACGAGCTGACAGTTAGGAGCTGGTGAGAGACAATGTACTCAGAGGCTAGGGTCAGACCATCTTTGTGTACTACTCAGGCTGCTGTGGGCTTCCCTGGTGGCTCAGTGGTGAAGAATCTGCCTGCAAATGCAGGAGACACAGGAGACTTGGGTTTGATCCTTAGGTTGGGAAGATCCCCTGGAGAAGAAAATGGCAAGCAACTCTGGTATTCTTGCCTGGAGAATTCCATGGGCAGAGGAGCCTGGCAGCTTACAGTCCATGGGGTCACAAGAGTGGGACACGACTTAATGACTAAACCAGCACCACCACCACAGGCTGATCAAATAATTACATATTATCATGTAATTTGATCAAATAATTACATATTATCATGTGGGAATCCCAAACTAAAATGCCTGAAGGATCCAGGGAATCAACTGCATATCAGTGGAGAGAGCCAGATGGGGAATGTGGTGACCTGAAGGACTTATGTCCATCCAAGGCCAGAGGCGTCCAGCGCTTCAGCTGACTGATGCCAGGTAGGAAGGTGGGGCTGTTTTGAATCTGATTTTTTATGTGAAATCTCTCCCCGGCTTTTAATGTCAGTCTCCCGAAGTCACAACAAAACACCTTTGTAAGCTGATTCTAAATTTACTTTCCTCATCCAAAAACACCCCACTATTTGAGCAATAGTAAAGAGTTTAGAAACCTAGCTTTTATGAACGTCAAGTGCTCACAGTTCAGTATTTTAAGAGTTTCGTTTACATATGCGCCTGCCCTTTTCAGCAGTTTTATTTTAATGAAGGGAAACAAATGTACAACGGACTTTCATTCTTGGGGTGGGAGACTCCTCAGAGGAGAAACTCATACCAACTTGAGAAAGTCTGAATTCCATGCCACGAATACATAGCCTAGTGCCAAACAGAGATGGTATCCTCTGTGCTGTGCCTTATCATTATTCACATTCTTTTACTAGCTTGAAAATCATTTTGGGAAACAAATCCCCCTGTTGAAAACAGATATAATTTCCCTAAAGTGAAACAATTCGCCATTAAAATGTTTTTATCCAAAGGCCAGAGTTACCGTATGACAGTCGAGGTGTTTATGGTCCACTCCCAATTATCTAGCACTATGCCGTTGGACATTCATATGAATTCTCTTTTCCTTTGCTTACCCTTTGACTATTTTATTGCTCATGCCCCCTCCAATTGCAAGCCTGGCCGACGGAATGGTAGGATGTGGTTTTACTAGCAGTTCTTTTAAGAGGCAGGTCGAGGGGCTCTTGGAATTGGAGCCTTAATTTGAAGTTAGGGTTTTGGCATTTTTCATTTCTACAGCTTCCTGCCAGTCCTGCTTTCATGGAAGGAGCTGAGGCTAACTAGGTTTTGTGTTTTTTCTCTTTCCAAAACACCCAAGATTTTTGGTGCTTTGCCTTGAGAGGGGAAAATGTCAATCTTTTTTTAGGAAAAGCAAGAAGGATAAACAGTGAGAGGTAAAGCAAGGACTAGCATGTGGAGGAACCAGTGGCATCCTTGATAAATACCCTCACATCTCTGGACCTAGGAAATGAAAGGGATAGATGGGCAAAATCAATGATTTTCCCACTATGCTCTGGGAGGCTGTAAGTTTCCTACCAGGACTGCAGGTTTTCCACCATGTGGTTTTCTACCATGTCTTCTAGTTGGACTGCAGGTCTTGAGATAAATGGTTTATAAGGATCGTGTCATCTTTAGAGGCCAGGTGGTGGTGGTTTAGTCACTAAATTGTGTCCAAATCTTGCAACTGCATAGACTATAGTCCACCGAGTCCATGGGATTTCCCAGCCAAGAATATGGGAGTAGGTTGCCATTTCCTTCTCCAGGGGATCTTCCCGACCCAGGGACTGAACCCGTGTCTCCGGCACTGCACGTGGGTTCTTAACTGCAGAGCCACCAGGAAGGACACTGGCAGGAAGCTCTAGAGGCCAGGGTTTTATCTTAAATATTCAGATGGACTCTGTATTCACGAAGCATTCATTCTGTCTCTGCTCCAAGACACTTTTAATAAAAAAGTAAACATGCCTACAATCTTCCAGTAAAACAGATGCCTCTAGAAAGATGCTTACATGTTGCATGACTCATCCCTGGTGCTCTAGCATGTCATAGACAGAGATATGGGAGCAATCCCAAGAAAACCCCAGTCCAGTCCAGGTTATATGTGGCAACAGTGTTGAGAGGAAAGTGGTGAAATATGATACCAAACATATGAAAAACCATGTTCGTCAGGAAGAGAATTACTAAACCATGAGACTAATTTTAGGAATGACATAAAAACCAGGATTTTTCTTAGCTTCTGAAGATAAAAGAGAGATACTCTTTTCATGCAACCTTTTATTTTCTCTCCTCTCCATGAAACATCTTTGCTGCAAGCTGTCAGCCAATCTTCTATGATAATGAAACTTTATTTACTATTGCAGTAATATAAAAAAGCAAGGCCTTAAGAGAATTTCTAATATAGAACTGAAATGAGACAATATTAATGAAAAAAATTAAAAGTATTCCTGATATCAGAACACCCAGATATCAACATTCATTTGCCTTGAAAATTGCAGTGAAGGAAAATATAAGTGAGCTTTGAAAATAATTAAGAGCTTACTCTGGCTTGACTGCCTTCTTAGAACCAGGTTATTTTCTAGCAAAGGGTAATCAGACTTGCTGCTAAAAATAATGTGAAGAGTCCACATTCCAGAGAGTTTGCCTAAGACAGTGAGGAAGTTCTGTGGCTTGTGAGACCTGTGGGCAGAGGTAAACCAAAGAAAGTAGGGTTTATGGAATAAATAGAAACCAGCCAGCAGTTATGTGTGGATGAGAAAGAGAAACAGCTTATTAGGAAGCCTGGGGAGACTCTCCGGTTCCCAAGGTGCAGAAAAAAAAAAACAGTGGAAACCCATTGCCTTTAGAAGACGCTGAACTACCCAGAAATAGTGATTACTTATGTGTCCCATCGTTCTGTAGCAAGTAGATGGCTTTCTGCAAAAAACGACCAAGTGTATTTCATAAGACTTATGCAAAGATAGAAGAGAAAAATGCCTTCCCAGGGAAAGTCCTTCCAGAGTGAAAGTGGAGCCTGACAGCCTGGAGGGCTGGAGGCTGTCAAGTATGGGGTAAGTTGTGATGGGTGAAGACCCAGGTTTGCTGACAGCTCGGTGGGACAAAACCCTTCTCATCCACGCTTTCTTGAAGAAGAAGAATATGAAAGAATCAAAGTACAGAGTGACTGTGATGACCTAGAAGGGTTGGATGGGGGTTGGGGTGAGAGGGAGGCTCAAGAGAGAGGGGATATGTGTATACATATAGCTGGTTCAGGTTGCTGTACAGCAGAAGCTAACATAACTATACTCCAATAATAAAATGAAAATAAAATAAAAAGTTTTTTTATTTTTTTTTTAAATATGGCACCACTGCTAAGTCGCTTCAGTCGTGTCCGACTCTGTGCGACCCCATAGACGGCAGCCCATTGGGCTCCGCTGTCCCTGGGATTCTCCAGGCAAGAACACTGGAGTGGGTTGCCATTTCCTTCTCCAATGCATGAAAGTGAAAAGTGAAAGTGAGGTCACTTAGTCATGTCCGACTCTTCGAGACCCCATGGACTGTAGCCTACCAGGCTCTTCTGTCCATGGGATTTTCCAAACAAAAGTACGGGAGTGGGGTGCCATCACCTTCTCCGAATATGGCGCTAAGCCTCTCTATTTCAAAATAAACTGTTGAGTCTTTAAAAGGCTGAAGATTTTTTTTTCCTCTGAGTTGAAACAGACATTCACGTCACAGCCAGCACACAATTCTCCTTATGGCTTCTTAAGCTATATTTTGGTTAAGGACCAGCTCCAGTGATACTAGTGATGAGGGATTTTTTGTTTGTTTGTTTGCCAGCAGCCAATGGACTTATGTTTACATCTTTGACCTAACTCAACAACAGTGTGCTTTTGGCAGATGCTTCTGCAGAGTGTGGAACACAGGGCTGCCTTACCAGTCAAATCTTGGCTAAACAAAACTGTGTCAGATTCAAACTCTGAGTTCAGAGCTTCATAAAGAGTTCTGGGTAGATAATCCTAAATTGGAGAAAGAGTTAAGAGGGGAGTAAAAGAAAAAAGAAAACAGCTCTAAGGAGCAGACATATCATTGTCTGTGTTGTTTTTCAGTTGCTAAGTTGTATCAGATTCTTTGCGAGCCCATGGAATGAAGCATGTCAGGCTTCCTTGTCCTTCACTATCTCCCAGAGTTTGCTCAAGTTCATTCCATTGGGTCAGCAATGCTATCTAGCCATCTCATCCTCAACTTCCCCCCCTTTTTTTATGCCTTCAATCTTTCCCAGCATAAGGGTCTTTTCCAATGAGTCAAATTAGCCATAGCTAAGAGAGAAAGTGAATCAGTGTTTTGTCCCAGCAGTTGGGGATCGCCTTCATCTTTCCTCATCATGATGTAGTTGTTTTGCATGAAATAGTGTGATACGACACACTAGTGAAAGGCACCAAGAGATGGGTTTTCCCAACTTTTCTCTTAATCATGAAATGATTGTAACCTGTGAGCTCAACCCCAATTGAACATGAGCCACAAGCTTTGGGGATCCTAGCGATTATTTCTTAAAACGGATTTAATAACATATTATCTAACTGAAGCAGGGTGACCAAACTGTACAATCACCCATGACCCCTTTTTTGTACTAAAGTTCAGCTTCTATTTTTTCAAATGCTGTGATTAAATCTTTGGGAAGAAACTTAAACATGGAGTGTCATGGAAAGCAGTACATTGCTCTTGACATTTAAGTATGAAGCTCATGTATGTTGCAGGAAGGTGGAGGGGAGAATAGGTTTTTATTTTTTTAAGTTTTAATATTTTTAGAGTGTAAGCTCTTTTAAAAAAATTCTTTATTTATGGCTGCCATGGGTCTTTGTTGCTGTCGCAGGCTTTTCTTTAGTTGTGGAGATCGAGGGCTACTCTCTAGTTGTGGTGTGCAGGGTACTCATTGTCATGGCTTCTCTTGTTGCACAGCCCAGACCCCAGGGCATGTGAGCTTCAGTAATTGTGGCTCTTGGGCTCTAGAGCACAGGCTCAGTAGTTGTCGTGCATGGGCTTAGTTGCTCTGCAGCATGTGGGATCTTCCAGATTATGGATGGAAACCACGTGTCCTGCATTGGCTGGTGGATTCTTTACCACTGAGCCACCAGGGAAGCCCAGAATACGTTTTCATTGAGTGTGTTCTGTTGTTTTAGGGTCTGGAGATATAGTGAGTGAAACAAAGAAGCCCTGCCTTTATGGAGTCTATATCAGATACACACACACACACACACATACACACACACACACCACAAAGCTCCAGAGATAAATACATAGAAATAAAGAAATACAGAGTGATGACAGGAGTGGTATTTCAGACACAGTGTTGGGAGGGTCTCTCCAGTTCAGATGCTCAGCCATGTCCGACTCTTTGTGACCCCATGGACTGCAGCATGCCAGGCTTCCCTGTCCATCACTAACTCCAGGAGTTTGCTCAAACTCATGTCCATCGAGTTGGTGATACCATCCAACCATCTCTTCTTCTGTCATCCCCTTCTCTTCCTGCCTTCAATCTTTCCTAGCACCCAGGGTCTTTACTAATAAGTCAACTCTTTGTATCAGGTGGCCAGAGTATTAGAGCTTCAGCTGAAGCATCAGTCCTTCCAAAGAATATTCAGGACTTGTTTCCTTTAGGAATGACTGGTTTGATTTCCTTGCTGTCCAAATGACTGTCAAGAGTCTTCTCCAACACCACAGTTCAAAAGCATCAATTCTTCAGTGCTCAGCTTTCTTTGTGGTCCACCTCTCACATCAATACATGACTACTGGAGTAACTTTAGTTTTGACTACTACTTTGTCAGCAAAGTAATGTCTCTGTTTTTAAATATGCTTTCTAGGTTGTTGATAACTTTTCTTCCAAGGAGTAAGCATCTTTTAATTTCATGGCCGCAGGCACCATCTGCAGTGATTTTGGAGCCCAAGAAAATAAAGTCTGTCACTCTGTTTCCATTGTTTCGCCATCTATTTGCCATGAAGTGATGGGACCACGTGCCATGATCTTGGTTTTTTTAATGTTGAGCTTTAAGCCAGCTTTTTCACTGTCCTCTTTCAATTTCATCAAGAGGCTTTTTAGTTCCTCTTCACTTTCTGCCATAAGGGTGGTGTCATCTGCATATCTGAGGTTATTGACATTTTTCTCCCTGAAGTCTTGATTCTGGCTTGTGCCTCATCAAGCCTGGCATTTTGCATGATGTACTCCGCACAGAAGTTAAATAAGTGAGGTGACAATATACAGTCTTGATGTACTTCTTTCCCAATTTGCAACCAATCCATTGCTCCAAGTTTGGTTCTAATTGTTGCTTCTTAATCTGCATACGGATCTCTCAGGATGCAGGCAAGGTGATCTGATATCCCCATCTCTTTGAGAATTTTCCACAGTTTGTTGTGATCCACATAGTCAAAGACTTTAGTGTAGTTAACGAAGCAGAAGTAGATGTTTTTCTGGAATTCCTTTGCTTTTTCTATGATCCAGGGGATGTTCGCAATTTGATCTGTTTCCTCTGCCTTTTCTAAATCCAGCTTGAACATCTGGAATTTCTCAGTTCACATTCTGTTGAAGCCAAGTTGGAGAATTTTGAGCATTACTTTGCTAGTGTGTGAGATGAGTGCAATTGTGCAGTAGTTTGAGCATTCTTTGGCATTGTCTTTCTTTGGGATTGGAATGAAAACTGACATTTTCCAGTCCTGTGACCACTGTTGAGTTTTCCAAATTTGCTGGCATATTGAATGCAGCACTTTCAAAGTATCATCTTTTAGGATTTGAAACAGCTCAGCTTGAATTCCATTACCTTCACTAGCTTTGTTTGTAGTGATGCTTCCCAAGGCCCTCTTGACTTTGCACTCCAAGATGTCTGGCTCTAGGTGAGTAATCACACCATTGTGGTTATCTGGGTCATGAAGATCTTTTTTTTGTATATTTCTTCTGTGTATTCTTGCTACCTCTTCTTAATATCTTTTGCTTCTGTTAGGTCTGTACTGATTCTGTCTTTTATTATGCCCATCTTTGCATGAAATGTTCCCTTCATATCTCTAATTTTCTTGAGGACATCTCTAGTTCTTTCCCATTATGTCATTTTCCTCTATTTCTTTGTTTTAATCACTGAGGAAGGCTTTCTTATCTCTCCTTACTATTCTTTGGAACTTTGCATTCAGATGGATATATCTTTTCTTTTCTCCTTTGCCTTTCACTTCTCTTCTTTTCTCAGCTATTTGTAAGTCCGCCTCAGATAACTCTTTTGCCTTTTTGCATTTCTTTTTCTTAGGGATGGTCTTGTTCATTGCCTCCAGTACAATACTATGAACCTCTGTCTATAGTACTTCAGATACTCTGTCTATCAGATCTAATCCTTTGAATCTATTTGTCACTTCTACTGTATAATTGTAAGGGATTTGATTTAGGTCATACCTTAATGGTTTAGTTGTTTCCCCTACTCTCTTCAATTTTGGTCTGAATTTTGCAATAAGGAGTTCATGATCTGAGCCACAGTCAGCTCCCGGTCTTGTTTTTGCTGACTGTATAGAGCTTCTCCATCTTCAGCTGCAAAGAATATAATCAATCTGATTTTGGTATTGACCATCTGGTGATGTCCATGTGTAGAGTCTTCTCTTGTGTTGTTGGAAGAGGGTGTTTGCTATGACCAGTGCATTCTCTTAGCAAAACTCTGTCAGCCTTTGCTCTGCTTCATTTTGTACTCCAAGGCCAAATTTGCCTGTTACTCCAGGTATCTCTTGACTTCCTACTTCCTACCAGGCTCCCTTTGGACTGAATAATTACCGTGAATTGATTATGTTATTTTTCATATGTAGGTTCTAATCAGACAGCACATTATAATGCCAGAGGATTTCTTAGGCCAGAAAGTTCGATTCTGCAAACTCAAGTTTAATCTGGAAATTGTTGTGGTAGTGTGTGTGTGTGTGTGTGTGTGTGTGGAGTGTGTGTACTCAGTTGCTTAGTCCTCTCCAACTCTTTGTGTTCCCATGGCCTGTAGTCCGCCAGACTGTCCATGGGATTTTCCAGGCAAGAATACTGGAGTGAGTTGCCATTTCTGAAGGACCCCAATTCCTAGATAGGAATTTTGATGCAATAAATGTCCTTCCCTTGAATTAATGAATAGCAACTATTTGAGGGGGCTTCCCTGGCAGCCCAGTTGGTAAAGAATCTGCCTGCAGTGCAGGAGACCCCAGTTTGATTCCTGAGTCAGGAAGATCCCCTAGAGAAAGGATAGGCTACCCACTCCAGTATTCTTGGGCTTCCCTGGTGGCTCAGATGGTAGAAAATCCACCTGCAATGTGGGAGACCTGGGCTTGAACCCTGGATTGGGAAGATCCCCTGGAGGAGGGCATGGCAACCCATTCCAGTATTCTTGCCTGGAGAATCGCCATGGATGGATTCTGTAGCCCACCAGGCTCTAGTCTATGGAGTGACAAAGAGTTGGATATGACCGAGCAACTGAGAGACTAAGCACAGCACAGCACAGCACAGCACAGCACAGCACAGCACAGCACAG